>NC_136359.1:9422500-9685000 GCF_037039965.1 Doryrhamphus excisus | reverse complement strand
GAGGTGTGTACAAGTGTGTCGGCGTGTGTGTGTGTGTGTTTGTGTAAGTGACAGGAAGACGGATTGCTGCCCATTCTGAAACATGACATTCTAATCGGTGTGCATGTTAATTAAGAGGCTTTATTGAAATGTTTCTGGTGGCTGGAGAAATTGAAGGCTTAATGAAAGGAATGCATGTTATAGGCGTAGACTGCACGTGTGTGTGTGTGTGTCAGTGTGATTATGCATGCAGAGAAGTGACTTGCTACAAGGCTCTACAAGCACATTTGTTGCTTAACAGTTACTTGTTTTTTCTTCAGCCTTTGTGATTGTTTGCACTGCTGTTTTATATGAACTGCATTGGCTTTTTATTTGGATTTTACAACACAGTATGCAGAATTTGTAGAAATGCACAATAAAAAAACATGGTAGTATATTCCGATCCACTAATATAATTTGTACTACTAATGTACTAATAATTTGTATTAGCTTGCATTGTTCCGAGTCTACAATGTTCTGCACTCTGTGTGTATGCCAGCCGCCCCGTCTTCACCCACAAAGACTGACAAAAGGGCTCACTCAGTTCATGCTTTTGTTCTATGGAACAAACCCACCAATTGGTGCTGACATCCTCTTCCTGCCTTTTTTGGAGGCGCGAGACAAAGAAACCACATGTCACGCCATGCACATGTCAATATATTGAGACTGGCAAAATGATCGAGTTCATAGTCATTTATTGTGTGATTGACTTTACGTTTCTTTGCGCCAGAGGCAAAAAAAAAAAAAAAAGTTGATGACACAACTGCACACTAAAGAATGCCACTGCAGGTTTAAGCCATAAAAATCCCCACAAGGTGCATGGCAGAGGTGCATTTGATTGGAGCTCGGCGTACTGTAGATCATTTGCACGTAAATACACTCTCGGCAGCAAGGAGGAAGTGGAAGAGCAGGCAGGAGTGTAGCTTGCAGAAGTTTATGCATTGTAGGGAAATTTTAACGCATAAGTTGTTTAAATATGAAATGTATCTTTTGGCTAAAAGCTGTTTTTCTCCCTATTTTTGTTGGGGAAAAATAGCTGGTTATATTTTGCTACAGAAGAATGCCACGTCTAGCTTGCTGCATCACACACAAGAGGTCACACAGTGATCAGCGTCTCGATAGATAATTAACATTCTATCTTCCCAAGGGCTCTTCCTTGGACAGCCCCTGAGCCTGCTTGTGTATCTGCAGCCCCTGGTGGAGGACATGAAGGATGGTGACTGACAGACCAGGGACAGGGTGACAAACAAGCTCCATCTGCAGCACTAGCTATTGATTTGAGCTCAGAGGTCTCTGCTTCATATGGCAGCAGTCAGGGTCAGTCAGCTGCCTACAGAACGCCACAGCTCGCAAAGGGAGACGGAGGAGGAGGAGACAATCTTATCATCACAGTCACTTGCAAACAGGGTTGTGACGTACTGTAGGTGAGCTGTAATTTTGCAATAGTCTGCACACATCAAGCGGTGCTATTTTACTGGAAATCACAATCGACTCCGCTAAGATGGTGGGATACTGTTGGCGTAGTGATTTGTATTCACATTCAGAGCTTGCAGTTTAGCTTCATATAGTGCCTGGAAAAACATCAGTCGGTCAGTTGCTTTGCTGTTGTTTGCATTTTTAATTTGTAGTATGTGCCAAAGGCTAGCGCTCGGTAGTGCAGTGAACCAGAGGGGTTATCTGTCTGGCTGTGTGATAAGGCTCTATGCACACTTTTTCCAGGTTCTTTATTCTAGTTAACATCGTCATCTCCAATGGTGCTTTACTAGTTAAAGGTGGAAACGTCAAACACTGCAATATCAATATGATTTCTGTTAGCATACATTGCAATGGTGAGCGTACATACACCTATGAGTCTCAATACGAATGTCATGTCTGTATTAAGACAAAAGCTGTTGGCAAAAGCAAGTACTACAGGGTACCATTTTCAGTACCTGATTACCTGGGGTTCCAAGAATGCCAAGTTGATACCATATGTGTTTTTTTAAAACGATGCTGATCGCTCATTGGTTGAGCAGATATGTTGTAGTTTGAGGCTGCATGGCTTGAAATGACAAAAATAAACACGGCAACAGGACTGCACGGTGTATGAGTGAATAGCTTGCAGACCTCACAGCTAGGAGACCCGAGTTCAATTCCACCCTCCGCCATCTCTATGTGGAGTTTGCATGTTCTCCCCGTGCATGCGTGGGTTTTCTCCGTGTACTCCGGTTTCCTCCCACATTCCAAAAACATGCTAGGTTAATTGGTGACTCCAAATTGTCCCTAGGTATGAATGTGAGTGTGAATGGTTGTTTGTCTATATGTGCCCTGTGATTGGCTGGCCACCAGTCCAGGGTGTACCCTGCCTCTTGCCCGAAGACAGCTGGGATAGGCTCCTGCACCCCCGCGACCCTCGTGAGGATAAGCGGTAGCAAATGAATGAAACACGCTAACATTAGCTTACCTTGTTTCCACTTTTCTGTCGTAGCCCATTGTTCTTTGTTTGCTTGTCTTGTTATGTGCAACGCAGGCGGATGTTTGCATTTTCCCGCATTACACTCTCGGTTAAAATTGCTGTACTACTATTTCTTAATGTTGCACAGCACAGCAAAAAAATGATTTAATGAATATTAATGTCAGAATGTCTGGACTTTGTCAGCATTGATCTCCCTTCTTATCTTTCATGAGACCATCCTTTCAGTTGTGCTTGATTTCTTTAATGTATTTATTTTTTTATCTAATAGTGACGACTGAGATGCAACATACCTGAAGCACTGACGATCACGCTTTTTATAGGAGCCAGTTTTACTGGGTTTTGGGCATTCGCCATAGCCGTGCCCTAGTGCGCTTTGTGAGTTACAGTCTAGTGGTCTACAGTTATACGTCGAGTGTGTGGGGACGGGGCAGATTTTTTATGTACTTTAATGACAAACGAATGAAAATAAGGTGAAGGCTCTATGCACTGATGTATGGGCTTGTTTGTGATGCAAGTCTAATTTAATCAACATTGGCTTTACGTTACATTAATGGCTGACGCGGATCGGCTGGTCTTTAAACCAATTAGCTGCAACAGGCCTCCTTTGGATCACATGGGGGGGGGGGTAGTGGAAGAAATGTGCATCTCCTGTGTGAATGAATAGGCTTTTAATGTTGCTCTTCAAGCTAATGAGGGAACCCCTGGGTCAAAAATGTCTGTGCTAAAGCCGTATTGCTATAGCTGGTTTCAGTTATGCTATAAGAACCTTGTTAATGTTGCTCTTATGTAAGATGCTAAATTGTACTGGAAGTTTTTTTTCAGGGACTATAGATAATGGAATACTTTGACTTTGTTTCATAACGATTGTTCTGATAAACCTGCCCATGTAGCATAAACACCCATGCAAATCTCTTCAGACTACTCCTTCCAAGGCACTCCCTTCCCTGCCACCTCGTTCTCCTGACTGGTGTGCTCATTTCCTGACCAACGACAAGCATTTTGCCGAGAAGCTTTGTGAGATTGCACACACCTGCGTCCTCATCAATCCAGCTGGCTGCCAAGGTTATGTACGTACATTATTTAACAATAATGGGGAGTGACCTTATTCAAAGACGGGATGGATGAGTCTCTCCCAAAAGGGTCAGTCAGGGTTAAATGAAGAGTCGCCTCTCTTTGAGAATATCTTCTACTTTGCTAATTGCGCTCTCATTTTTCCTCCTTGCTCCCTCTTGTTCAACATGTACACCTTCACCCTGACACAGTCATCTTGGCGTGGGCACAGTATGAACACATCCTTGAGATTTTTCTTTCCTTTCATTGTGTCTTTTTCCTGCACTAACTATGGGATTGTCCCTAAATTAGAAAATATAAGCAAATTAGCATTGCAACAGCAGGGGTGTGTAATGGTAATATGGGTCTCAAATAATGAGATGGTGCGCGGGATTGGGTCCACGATAACGAGATAAGTTAAAAAAAAAAGTAAGAAAAGTACGATGAAAAAAATATTACTGGACAAAGAAACTTTTTTTATTCAACCACATCACACAACAACATGCATGCCTTTTAAATTGAGGCTGATAATATGACCAACTTTTTTTAAGACTAAAATAAACCACAAACGTTATGATATAATAATAATATAATAATGGAATATTTCCTTTAGTATGTCATCTTTCGCTCTGTAAAGATGCTGTAAAGCTGGAATTTGCGTTTGTGACGAGTATTTTCTTACTTGCACTTCTTACTGTCTGTCAAACATTGGCAGCATTTCTTGAAATGCTGGCTTTTCAACTGTATTAAAGAGCAGCATTTTTGTGCTGCTCCGTTTGTATTACCTTTGCTGACCAAGCATCTTAGTGACCGTTGGGACAAAGGTTGTGCATCTCGATGTGTTGTTTTTTTTTCCCTAGTTGGGACGACAGGGTTGGATGAATATACAATATTTGTTTTATAGCTTTTTATTTTGCTGCTGCTTTCAAATAGATTTGGAAAAATTATCCAGGTCATTTTCATTTGTAGTGTGATTTTTTTAATTATTTTTTTAATCACAATGAGGAATCGCGACACATTGGAATGGAATGGTTCTGTTCATGACATACTTAACAAAGATACATTCAAGCACATCACATTTACACCTGAAAAGAAATAGGAGCATGTGTCTCAGCAGTTACTGATAGTTTCTTCTTTTACCATGAAAGGTGACAGGCAACAAAAAAGCACAACTTATATATTGTAATATTGTGTTTGGAAAACTTGTTGTGTAGCATGCACGGGCAAGGGGATGAAAATGCCAAGCGCTTGATTGTTCAGGAGATTTGAAAGGGGCAATTTCTATTTTATATGACGACTTACAGTAACGGCCTGCCCTGGCTTTTGTGCTTTTGCGAAGCAGTCACCTTTTTTTTTCCTCTTTCTTTGAGCCAGTCCATTTTTCACGTCGACGAATTGCTGCCGACAGCCCAACGGCCGGGCCAACATTTCACAAAATGTAAAAGGTCTGGCGCAAATGAGGTCTGACCTTATCAATAGCTGGTGCCCATCCATCTAAAAGCAGACCTCCTGTCGCCTGGTGAAACACGGCAGCTCGACTAAGCCCCCCGCCCCTCCCGATTCCCTCCCCACTTCCTTATTGCCCAACTAGTCACTGCTGTGCACTTTTCCATCTGGAGCCGTTCTGCTTTGGACAGTGAATTGAGCTACACCTGATTGTTTGTCTATCCATACATCACCGCCAATATGTCCGACTCCACTTGATTTTGACTGTTATCTGTTGTGATGGATTGACATGTGTTTCTCCACTGGGATTTAGCGGCCTCTCAATTACATTGATTGCTTCAAGGGATGATGCGAGGCTGCATTATTATTTTCTTCCAAGCACTCTCTCAGTCACCACTCAGTAAAAACTACACAGTAGGTTGTAACTTGAGGTGTAACAGTTCAGTCAGTAACTCGGTTCAGTTTATTTTCAGGACAGTAAGACAGTAAGGACAATTTTTTTTTCCTACTGAATGTTTTTTGTTTTTTTTAATGTTTATTTTTAGTCTGAATTATTTCATTTTAATGATAGTCCAGTACTTTTTGACTGGAGTGCAACATTAATAGTTCCCAAAGAGCAAAGGAAGGAAGGAAGGAAGGCAGGGTGAGTGGAAGGAAGGCAGGGTGAGTGGAAGGAAGGAAGGGTGGAAGGAAGGAAGGAAGGAAAGAAGGAAGGAAGGGTGGAAAGAAGGAAGGAAGGGTGGAAGGAAGGAAAGGTGGAAGGTGGAAGGAAGGAAAGGTGGAAGGTGGAAGGAAGGGAAGTTGGAAGGTGGAAGGAAGGAAGGAAGGAAGGAAGGAAGGAAGGAAGGAAGGAAGGAAAGCTAGTTTTCAGTATTGCAGCCCATTACTCCCACAGTAAAGGTAAAGGCGGGGCTGCACTGTATTTATTCACGGCTATCTCGCAAGGTACTTCCTGTCCGTCACCTCACCTGTTCCGTGTGGAACCTCGTAGTGAATGTTCTGCACAGAATTTCTTTTGTTACACCCCTAGAATTAATATTTTTTAACTCTCTTGAAAAAGAACCCATGCACGCAAATCTGTCTCCTGTCTCGTGTTTTGATATCTTAAGGCCTTTTGTCCCTTTCATTTTCTTTTCATTATGCGAGCCTTTGCTTTCCCATCACCATTCATTCAGCATTCCCTATAGGGTTATAACCGTCTTGTGTGATCCAGTTTAAAATCACATCCATCATACACAGATCACAGTGTGGCGGCCCCTTATATGCTACGTGCATGCGTGTGACCTCGCAGTGCTGCATGTGCTCTAGCATGTAAAAATGTGCTCTGCATTCTTGATGAATTATGCATGATTGTCAGGGGACTAAGAACAATGGTATCTGGAATGCTTCCTGGCCAGGATTGCAAGAATAGACCCCTGCAATGTATTTCACTAAATGCATTATGATGCTGGTTATTTTGAAGAAACGGACGATTGCTGTCAGGTTCAGACGCCCAAAACTAACCTTGAACAGCTGGGTACTACATACTGTACTGGGTTGCTCTACATAAAATGATCCATTTATGGGTAATATGCCACAGTATAACACACTTACACTGGTTGATTCATTTCTGCTGCAGTGTAATACATACTGTACTTACATTACATTGTTAAAAGCACTATATGCATTTTAACATTACGTGACCAGACCAACCCTTTTCTTCAGGCATGCCCACCTACAAAAATCACCAGGCCGGGATGTACTCTTTACTCTTTTCACTCTTTTCAAAGGTTTTACACAGATTTAAACCTAGAGATGATGCCAAATGTCTTTTCTCCAAGTGAGTCAGAGCTTTTTTTCCTGTCACTCACGCACACCAGCGACTTAGAGAGATGCAAACACATCTGTTTTATATCCAGGTTGTCTTATATTTGGGTCAATATGACAAGTCAGTGTGAATAGTTCCACTTCCCTATGCTATGACTGCAACACGTATACATATCAATCATAATAACATCAGGGTTTTATGTTGCAGATTCTGATACTGGCCAGTGACATCAACGTTAGGACAATTCCAAGTCAGGGCCCCCCAAAAAATAATTATAAGTAATTATTAACTCATTCACTCATAATATCTTTCCTCCAGTATGGGCCGTTTTAAATGAGAAACATATAATATTGTGTTCTCAGGCTATATGAATGTGAAACACACCAAATGAAAGACTCTCTTTCATTAGAAAAAGGTTTGATTCTGACTTTTTCCATTCTTTATAGGTAAGTTTCAGCAAAATATCAGTTCTCAACAAAAAAAAAAGGTGGATAAGTGGTTAGCGTGTTCAGCGTGTTCACGTCCACCCTCGGCCATTTCTCTGTGTGGCGTTTGCCTATGTTTTCCCCTCCCACATTCTAAAAACATGCTAGGTTAATTGGCGACTCCAAATTGTCCATAGGTATGAATGTGAGTGTGAATGGTTGTTTGTCTCTATGTGCCCTGTGATTGGCCTCTCGCCCGAAGAAAGCTGGGATAGGCTCCAGCACCTCCCGCGACTATAAGTGGTAGAAAATGAATGAGTGAATCTAAACAATGATGCCACAGCACACACTAAAAATTGTTGTTTTACATTAAAATAATGTATTTACAAATATAATACCATTAACTATTTACAATTTTCACATTTTAATGATTTTTTGTCCTTGCTACAGAGCTCTTTAAAACATGGAATAGAAACATTCCGAGCGGTTATCAAATACACTCCTGCCAACTTGTGCCCGGTTTTACGGCTTAAAATGAAAATGTAAAAAAAAATCATACATGATCTCTTCTCTTGTGCAGTTGCGTCATCACCTCTTTTTGCCTCTAGCATGATAAATGTAAAAAACATACACATACGTCTTTGGCAAGATTTAATGTGATTTATTCTTTTCATGGGACCTAAATTCCTGGGTGCACCCCTGCTATTGGCGATATGATCTGAGAGAAGGATGATCTTAATTTAGGCCAAAACTTATTTTACTTACATTTTCAAGAGAACTCACTTGCAAAACTTACAGAGGATGAGACACCATTTTTAAGGAGATTGGAGCACTTTATGGCAGGACTTCCAGGTTGCAATAGCGGGGCCCCACCTGCACTGAGAGGCTGGTCATGTAGTCTGGTCAATTCAATTATTTTCTTTGCTTAGCCTTTGTTGACTAAAGGAAAGGTTTTCCCAGCGTTGGCTGCCACACAATTTTTTTTCATCGGCATTGAAAAGACTATGGCATGTACCAATCACGCATCATGTACTTTTCTACAGAAATGTATCAAACTGCTCGGTGGGCGATGGATCGGAGCATCGCAAAATGTAATGGAATCAATAACATTCAATGGAAAGATATCATTCATTCATTCATTCATTTTCTACCGCTTTTTCCTCACGAGGGTCACGGGGGGTGCTGGAGCCTATCCCAGCTGTCTTCGGGTGAGAGGTGGGGTACACCATGGACTGGTGGCCAGCCAATCACAGGGCACATATAGACAAACAACCATTCACACTCACATTCATACCTATGGACAATTTGGAGTCGCCAATTATCCTAGCATGTTTTTGGAATGTGGGAGGAAACCGGAGTACCCGGAGAAAACCCATGTATGCACGGGGAGAACAGGAAAGATACCATTGTTGTTTATTAAGATCGTTATCTTTTCTAGTTTACATTTGACAATATGATTTAAGATATTGATTATCTTCAATAGCTACCCTTATGAAATATTAGTAGTACTGTTTTGGCGTTTTTACTGTAAGTGAAACATACCTTTCTGTAGCTTTTACGAATATCTCCCTGATTTTTGTTGGTATGTTGCATTCAAGGGGGGGCGCCTGGTGTAGGTTTGAGCCCCCCGCCCCCTTCCTCAGTCCCAGTCAGATCTGCGCCAACGAGAGGAGACATTTCGGACAAGTTAAACAGTGATAAATCTGCACGTCAGGATGATTTAAAGCGTGCGGCCGCAGCTTTGTGTCGACGTGTCATATCGCCACCCCCACAGGGCTCGCCGTCGACCGTGTGGCTCTTTACGGAGGGAGGGATGATGAAAGAGTGAGAGGTAACGGTGACGGGCTTAACTTGTAGAGGAAATAGAACAAGGTTTGATTAATTGCAGCGCAGCTGAGTGGGAAGGCAGACACACTGTGGTGGTTCTACAGTATACTCAGTCTGTGTGTGTGTGTGTGTGTGTGTGGGTGGGGGGGGCTGTTGAGCATGTGTACAAACTCAAAACAACACACATTAATAGTTGCAGCATTCTCTCAAGCTATAGTTGCAAATATTTCATATTGACAGCCGTTGCTTCTGAATGAGCAAAGATACGGCATAAAAAAAAAGAAGAAAGGGATGCAATATGAGAGTTTCAAGTGCATCATTTATTATGACACAATATCAGAGAGCAGTAAGAACAGTATAAAGATGAATGGGGGAAAAGTGTAAGACGGTGCGGAGTGTTTGACGTCCCATAGAATTGATTTGTCATTTTTATTATGCAAACCCAGTGGCTCCTCCACAATTTCACTTTTGCTTCACAAGTTCTTCATTTCAATGTCTCGTTTTTAATTAAGGGGGTGTGGAGGCAGAGCAGCAAGCTGCATATCATGCATGCACTGTTCTGACTTCTCCAGCCTCCTCTAAGGACAAGTACATGACATCAATGGTCTATCAAAAATAATGCACATACATTTTTGGAGGCCTTTTGTACAAATATCTTCAGAATGGAACTTTGGGAATACTCCAACCAGCGTAAAGAGTTTCCAAATATGAGAATATCTGTGTGTGGACACGGTGTAAGAGTGAATCAAGTCATTGACATCATCTTTATTTATTGATCTGACCAGCCAAGATAAAGGTTTGCAACCTGTTAATGAATGAACCAGACTTCCTGTTCTTTTTGGTTTGCAGATACTATCATACCCCTGAGACGGTGTAGAAATACGAATTATGTCAAAAGAAACTTGATTTGTGGCCACAATATTCCAGCAGACGTCTGTATTTAAAAGTATTTTAACTTTTTGAAAGACTCATCCTTATTAACCAAGCTACCCATATGCATGTATATATGTGCATGTTTGCAGCGTGACACCAAAACATCGAAATAATCCACCTCCCACTCCCATTCGCCTGCCGGTTAATGTGCACCATTAGTGTACATGCAGGGTAATTGGCCATTAGGTTCTATTGAGCAGTAGTCTATCCAGCATTGCTGACTAGTCTGGAGTGCACATTACAGGAGTGTTTTTTTTTTTTTTTTAAGAATTCTTAGGTGGAAGTTGTGTGTGATTAAAGTTTAGAGAGCACACGTTTGCTCATTAAACAGAATATCCTTATTCAAATAATTTTACAATTTTACATTACAATTTGAGGCTTTATTGGGTCAAATCCGGTGCTGGCCCAGTGATGCATTGTAGTCGTTCCAGTTTGTGAAAAGCATCTTGGCGCTGATGCACCGGTTTCCTCAATATAAAGACTGAAAGAAACAATTGACAGCAACTAAGAGAGCCATTCATTGGCTTTTCAGAGTAGAGGAGATGCCAGTCTTTGGCTCATGAAGACCAGTCATACATGAAGGGAAAATCTGAACCAGCTGGTCGTTGGCGAAATGGAGAAAACCGACTCCGGTCCAGTTTTTATATGTCTGTTTCATATTAAAGCAGCAATTCATTCACCCTGTATTGCATAGGTGACATCTATTAGAAAAGTTAGAAGGTCAGTCTTTTAAACTTTTAACGACTTCATCCTGAAATATACATGTCAAATATTAATACTAATTTGGGGATTTTTATCACAACTGTGTTTTTATCAGGCCTGCACGGTTGACAAGTGGTTAGCGCATAGGCCTCACAGCTAGGAAACCCGAGTTCAATTCCACCCATGGCCATCTCTGTGTGGAGTTTGCATGTTCTCCCCGTGCATGCGTGGGTTTTCTCCGGGTACTCCGGTTTCCTCCCACATTCCAAAAACATGCTAGGTTAATTGGCGACTCCAAATTGTCCATAGGTATGAATGTGAGTGTGAATGGTTGTTTGTCTATATGTGCCCTGTGATTGGCTGGCGACCAGTCCAGGGTGTACCCCGTCTCTCACCCAAAGACAGCTGGGATAGGCTCCATCACCAACCCCCCGTGACCCTTGTGAGGATAAGTGGTAGAAAATGAATGAAAGAATGTGTTTTTATTGGAAAAAAAACAAGAAAATCATTAGTCACATACATTCATCATTTCAGTTGCAGAACCATCTTTTGGACAAAAATAAAAGTTTAATTAAAAAATTCTATTTAAATCTTTACTCTTTCAATCCCAGCCATTTTTCTCTCTCGGTACTGTCCGTTTTTAACGGCACACAGAATAGTGAGTTCTTGGTCTACTATATAGACTTAGTATACACCAAAAGAACGATTAGACTCTCATCTTCCATCAGAAAAAAAAAAGTTTTTTCATCCCTTTTTTCGTTCTTTAGTAATCAGCGGTAGAACATAGGTAAGTTTCCGAAAAATAAACAAAGAGAGACCAAATAAATTTCAAGCATAACATAACTCAAGCATAACCGGGTACTCCGGTTTCCTCCCACATTCCAAAAACATGCTAGGTTAATTGGCCACTCCAAATTGTCCATAGGTATGAATGTGAGTGTGAATGGTTGTTTGTCTATATGTGCCCTGTGATTGGCTGGCCACCAGTCCAGGGTGTACCCCGCCTCTCGTCCGAAGATACCTGGGATAGGCTCCAGCACCCCCGTGACCATAAGCGGTATAAAAAAATTAATGAATATTTAGCTTAATTGATTAATTAATAATGATGACACACCATATTTACATAAAAAGCTCTTTTAAAATGCACTTCTGCCACCTTGTGGCGTTTATTTTTTATTTTTTGGCTTACAACTGCAACACATATGATCTCTTTTTATTGCGGAGTTGCATCATCACCTCTTTGTGCCTCTTGTGGAAAAAAAACATTAAATACGAATGAATACGTCTTTGGGAGCGAGCAGTCACATATAAATACGTCTCTAGTAGTGAGTGAGTTCACGGTTCATATTTTAAAATTAAATACTCTATGACAAATTTTGTCCAAAAAAATTTTGTCCAGTCAAAATGGCTTACAAAATGATCTAATAAAGGTTTTCATGAAAAAATTGTTTGAAAATACAATGTCTTTACATTAATCACCTACGTACCTCCTTTCATATGATGGAGAAATCTAAGGTGGATTTTGGCTACATTTAGAAGCCTATCTTGGCTGAGAGGTGAAGTACACCCTGGACAAATCACCAGTAAATCACAATGCACTTTTCTCCACAATTTCCAAGCTCCTCTGAGGTAAAATGATGTTGCATTGTAGCCGCCCACTGCTGGAAAGCAGGTAGAACAACAATGATCTCCCGCTACGGGCTGCTAGCAGCTTTATCTCTCTGCAGTATGTTCACATAGCGCTGATTGTCAAGCCTTCCAAGCATGAGGAGAGTCAGTGTGAGCACTTAGAACTAAAACGCTGGCTCGACCCACGAACATGAACGATGGCTTCGCACCCAGACTATAAATCCTTCTGGTTTGACTCCAGAGGTGCAAATGAAACTTGAATCCTAAGTCTCACATACACATCCGCCTCTGCTTTTGTCATTTTTTTTCCTGAAGAAAAAGAGTGATAAAGCTTGGGAAAACATTGAGGAAATACTTTTTGCATATATATATATATATATATATATATATATATATATATATATATATATATATATATATATATATATACATGTCTCACAGAATGTTACACCTTTTAAGTAATAATAGCAGGCCTTCTAATCGAAAACACACTAAACCAGAAAAAAAACTGCCTACATAAATTCAAAAATTCAAGGTGAAAAAGGAAGATTTATAATACATTTGCAATTTGTTTAATAATGTTATCGTCCACCCTTGGGTGGGAGCCCCTGCACTAAAATAATTATCTGCTTATTTATCACCTCCCTTATTAATACAACTCGCACTTTTCAGTCATGATACCATTTTTCCAAAATTAATTTATAAAATGAACAACGTAGACGCATTAATAACCACTGAGCCCCAACCTGCCTTTGAAGGTAACATTTTTTTCCCTTTCATGTCATTGAAAAAAATAGCTTAACTCATGGCATTTACTTCTCAAATTTAGTGTGAAATATGACCTTTAAAGGCGTTCTTCTCGAGGTGGGGGCATAGATAAGGCTGTCAATGGTGGTGCTAACTGCAGTACAACATCCAGGCGCTCATTTTCCCTCCTGTACATTTGGGGTAAAAGAAGCATCAAGCACTAGAGGGCACTCTCTACCCCTGCCTACGCTTCCACATGGGCTTTCTAACACCTGTGCACCCAAATGCACATATAAAGAACATGCTGAATGTTCATTAAAACACCCATCGTAGTCTGTCCATGTCTATATTTCCTACACCGCACACACACTATCTACGTACATTAATATTAGCCCCTTTCTTCTGCAGCATAGATGATAGATTTTAATCAAATGAAAAGCACTTCTTTGTGGTGTGAAAGCCTCCTATATTGGTGCCTTGACATTTATGCTTCATCTGCTGCACCCTGCATACGTTCTGCCGTCCCACGCCCTCCCCTCTGCAATCCTTTCTTACATCTCACCTCCTCCCCTCCCTGCCCCTTCTTCCTATGCTAAATGGGCTGCATTACTCTAATGAGCTGGCAATTTATGGACGAGTGCAAAACTTCGTCCATGCAATGTTTGGTCTGGACTTGTGTGTACACGTGCACATACAGCTCGTATACACTGGTTGTGCAGCATCAGGACATGCGACAGCTGTGGTTACCATGTCAACTCACATACAGCGGATCAATGCCTCCGCCCTACACAAACATTCCAATACATATATGAATAAATAAACCGCACTAAGGTCTTGAAGTAATCATGACGCTAATGTGAAGTTCAATGTGCAAAACAGTATCGTTATACTCATACACCTGCAAAAGTCATTTATTTTATTTTTTGCACTTAATCCAAATATCAAATTCCGATATGCAACAGGAGTACTTATACAGCTCAAATCTTTTCCAAGGCCACCTGCAAAGTGAAACACGGCTATAGTCAGGCACCTTAATGAACCCATCTGAAAAGCATGCTAAATGATGTATTCTATATTTACATAACATTGAAATGATGTGTTAAATAACCACGCAAATAAAATGTGTCAGACATATCATATGCACATTGCAGATCAAATACAGTAAATTAAAGTCTTGTAAAAATATTGCCATCCTGTACATGAGTATTATTATCATTAAATTGTCAAATCAATAATGTAAAATGTAAAATAAAAAAATTTAATGTCAAATGACTTGACCAAAAATGACTTGACCATAATGGATGAAAATAAAATAATAAATAATCAAGGTTCATACATCAAAAATCATAGGCCTGAAAATATTTATCTATGAAATAATAAACATAATACACAATAAACACAAACACAATACATGTATGTGTTCCCATGGGGAAAGAAAATTACATTGGGCTCCTCCTTTCTATTTATTATTTTTTGGGGAACCCTTGTCATCAAAGGCCCTTACATTTGTTCTACCCCCCCCCCCCCCCCCCCACACACACACAAACAGAGCTCCCCTATGTACTGCTTCATTCTTTAAATTGCAAAATACAAAAATACACAAAGACTCCAGTGAAACCGAAAAATAAGGGCATGTTGACATATTTACAAGTAGAGGTTGTTAACTTGGGGTTGGGGGGGCAGCTTCTCAATACCACTGAGCTTCTTTTATACCAGTACGAATTAGCGGTTCTCATAAATGTTTGTTTCCTCGGTTGCCTGGCGCAAGATGCCGCCGCTGTCGCCATGCCGCATCATTTCATCATGCTGCGTCATGCCTCTCATGGTGGGAAGTTTTCTCTTCTGTGTTTGTGTAAGGCGTCGTGTTCCCGCTCATCGGGGAAGTTAGGGTTTGTTTTAAGGGGAACGAGGTTAAACCTCATTAATGTGCACTCTCATTTATGTTTTTTTTGTTGTTGTTTAATGTAGATGTAAAAGGTCAACGTTGTAGGTCTCGTTAAAAAAAAAAGTGTGTACCGTGCATGTGGATGTTAAGGGCTCACTTCTGTTGTAAAGAGGCAAGAGGTCATGAACCCAGAAACATCCTTTAGTTACATTAAGAGACAGGAAATGCCACAGAGGAAGAAGAAGGAAGAAGATGGTGACCACAGCTTGCAAAATCTCAATTAGGATCTTACAAGATTTGAGGGATTATCTAAACACTCACAATTTGCTTTCCAGATTAATTTCAAACAAATGAGGTTTGTTGAGATGATGCTCAGACTGTAGAACAGCTGAAGTCTTTGTTTAGTCGGTTACATCACAAGGGAAATCTTAGCTTGTGTTGTTTTTTTCCCCACAAATGAGCTCAGTTTACTTTTCATCTGAACATTTTGGAGTTTTCCTGTGTGGTGCTTAACTTTCTTCAATTTTTTGTTCCTTTGATACATCCGGAATCTACCAAAACTCAAAAACAATGAGTGAGTGGCACAAGTAGAACAGGTTTAAGATGAAAGCCGGTTTAAGATGAAAAACAGCAACAAAGTGGCAGAAGGGCATTTTATGAGAGGTCGGCCTGCACCTTTCCTACAGAAATACATGCTAAGCAGCAACCTGGAAGCTGTGTTGCACGAAGGAGGTTATGCATTGAAGGGAAATGTTAACGCATAAACACACACACAGTTTAGTTGCAAATGGGACAATTGTAAAATTGTAAAATTTGTTTCAAAAATGGTTATTTCCATGTAAAACAACAATTTTTGTGTTATGTCGTGGCATTGTTATTTAGACATTATGGATAAATATACATAGCTAAATTTGTTAAGTTATGCTTCAGATGTAACTTTCCACAAAAAGCTTTTTTATCCCCATTTCTTTTTCCTGATGAAAGATGAGACTAACTTTACTTTGGTATATTCTTTTGGCAATATTCTATGTGCCTTGAAAAAAAAATCAGTCCAAATTATCAAAAATGGCCGGGATTGAATGAGAGAAAAACAAAACAATAAAATATTTTGTTAAAATAAAGTCAAATAGTCAAAAAGGTTCAATAAAACAATACATGTACAGAAAATATATAAACAAGATAATTTTCTTAGTGGATTAATCTGAAGCGTGTTGTTTCAATTAATCTAGTAATGTGTTAGGCCATAGATGGCCTGGAAACCATGAATTGATTCCCAAACTAATTGTTTATTACAATTGATTAACCATTGATTAATTGTTGCAGATCTAATACAAATACATTTACAAAACACAATATATATATATTTTTGTAAAATTGCAACCTTTGTAACATGATTTTTTTTGTAATGTTACAATTTTTTTTCTGAGGTTTTTCTGTCTCTTGATAAACATTAGTCAGGTCACGTACAACGCTATTCTCGAAGAGTAATGACAATTACAACATCATTCCCTTAGCATTGCAGCTTTTTCCTAATAAATTGTTTTGGATGATGTTATGACTTCTTTTTCACAGTTTTCTGTAATATTACACTGTTCACTTATTTCAATTATATTTTAAGGAATATAAAAATAGACTTTCACAACCCACTCCACATATTTGAATAATGTAGTATTATTTTTCTTTACCCTGTGAGCCTAATACTCATTGTGTTATTCAACCGGATTCATTCCTAGAATGAATGATTTTCCTTTCCAATGTATTGTTCCCATAAAGCACTCTGCTCTTAATTTTTCTTGCTGTTCTTGCTTTTCTTGGTTTCCCTTTACACATAATCATCCCAGGTTTTGTGTGCCATTGCCATAATAACGCAGGGCCATTTCAATAAAACCCATTAACACCAAGGTGATAAGTGAAGAAGCGTCCAATTATGTGTCATTGTAACAATATTAATACACGTATTGTGATTCTTGGAGGAGAACTTTCAACTTTTGAAGGCATTTGCATGAATGTCTCAAGGCTGCTGCAGCACAACGGTGGCAAATTGTTTCTGCTGTTAATCACACAGTTTTTTGTTTTTTTTATTAATGGGAGGAAAAGGGCAGTGTATGTTTAGGCGGGGTCTGTCTGCTGGAAACGCTCTACTAGCCTAATAGTAGTGCGACTTATAGCAATGGAGTCATTTGGTTTGGGGTTCATTTCGGGGCTAAACGGTCCCCCACAACACCGAAAAAACTGGATCATGATTAGGAGTCCTGTAGAGTTAAAACTAAGATTTTAAAGGCTAAAGATAATATGTGTGTAGATCGGTTTATGGAATACATACACATATTGTTTGTATCCAGTCCTTCCCCTGTCAGCAATACATATAAAAAGCACACATGTGCCCCCGCAGCACTCTATGTTTTGTCTAAGCAGCATGTAAACTGCATTGGAGCGATAGAAGCCTAAGAAAGGGGCCCATTTTGGGGGTTCTGGATCCAATAGCAGCGTGTAATCACTCTTAAGTCCTGCTCCCTATGCAAAAAGATTAGCCATAATCCAGAACCAAAAGCACAACTACTGGAAACATAATTCTAGTGCGGCTCTAGTAACTTACATATACATTATCTTTCTGAAATCATGATGTTTCCTTTTATTGATGACATGACCTTTTTTGTGGAAAATTAACCATCTTGTAATGTTCCAAGTTGCTCTAATCTGACAAATAAAAAAAAAACACCTTTTCTCGTAATTTTATGAAGTAAAGACATTTCAGTTTCTTTTTCTTGTAACATGATGCTGCTCCTGTAAAATTCAGCTTCAATCTCATAACATTCCAGGTTCTTTTATTTCAATATTTTACTGTTTGCTTTAAATTCCAACTTGATTGTTTTAATTGTACAAAATTACAACTTTTTTTGTTAGGATCTTATTTGCGGAAAATATCCATTTAATCTCATAACTTAATCTAAAATTGCTTTTCATATCTATTTTCATTCTCTTAACTTTCCAAATTTGTTTTCTGTGTATATTATTCCAAATTAATATTCTCTCATTTCTATGTAATTTATTTATTAAAAATAATAAAAAATGATTTTATATGTGTAAAATTATAACTTTATAACATTTTTATATGAGAAATTTGTTCTTGTATTATAACCACATTATAACCATTCATTTTATTCATATTTTACTATCGTAGCTTTCCATGGTTTTTTTCCACATATTACTAAAACTTAACCCCCTGATTTATAGTCATTTTATAGGAATTATGATATTTTCACATAAAATCAGGACTTTATTGTCATATTAAACAATATTCCAACTTTTTCCTCTTGGAATTAAAATTTTGTTCTTGTAATACTGAAATAAAATTAAAATTCCGAACTTTTGTCTCGTGCTTTGACCAAAAAAAATGTACAACACAAAACGTAATGTGACGTTTATGATTGTAAATGTTTTAATTGAGTCATGTATGTGTTTCTTTGTTAAAATATATAAAAGTTGTTTATATAATTTCAAATTACATCTTAATATTGTTAAATTGTTGTAAACATTTTCTACTATGAATAACTTGAACTTGTAATATTAATAATTTTCATGTATATTTTATGACAAAGTACATATTTTAATCTCAAGACTGTATTGTCTTTTATTAATATATGTCGCATATAGTTTTTTTTGCATATAATAACGAAATTTTCTCAAATTAATTTCTGTATTTTTTATTTGTTATTGTTATTTTGTGTACCAGAACCATGATAGTCTTGTTTTTTCCCTTTATATTACACAGTTGTTTTTGCAATATCATTGCAGAAATTAAAGGGTTATTCATTCATTCAAGTTAAAAATCAGTATGCGGATCAAAAAGATCCGCTGTGGCGACTCCATAATCAGGAAAAAGCCAAAACAAACAAACAAACAAAATTGCAGAAATAAGAACATATTCTCATAATTTTTTGTGTTATATGTTTTCCTTGTAACTGTATTATTCTGGTTGCATACTTTATTTTGGACGACTTTTTTCTTGCAAAATGAAGGTTTTATTCCGTTAAATCTTTATTCTCATGGTTTCTTTAAACTGAGACAGGGCTGATGCTGCTTCATTTCACTTTCCTCCTGTGCACAGTGAGCGCACAGAGTTGAAAATGTCATGAAGTACTATTAACAGAACACACGTCACTGCTTTTATCCTGCCAGGCGGTGAGGATGTTCAGCCCAATTGAGCGCTGATGAATAATGCCAACCTGTTAAGTGTCCCCATTGTCGCGCACGTGTGAGAGTCGCTGTGAAGGCAAACCTTGTCGTAGGTCACCTCGGTGACAGCTCCATCTCTCCTTATCGGCCCTTCTCTCCGTCTATCTGTCCTTGCCCATCACTCTTTCTTCTATCTGTGCCGCCCGCTGTCACTCACTCACTCACCTCGCCAATCTGCCTTCCCACTTTCCACTTCTGCAAGGTTATCAGCTACTTTAAGTCTAACTCTCTCACTGTGTGTGTGTGTGTGTGTGTTATTTTCCCAAGCTCGACCACCATAAACCACCAAACTTCCATTCCCCCCCCCCCCACCCCCCATTGTTTTGTTTCGACCTCACTGCAGAAACATTCCACATGACTGTTTGGAGTTTGGAGTCAGCTGCTTTAAATTAGATCAGACTGATTAGGAAATGTCCTCTGTGCGCTGTCTCACACACACACACACACACACACACACACATACAAGAAGGTAGACTTCATTCTCCTTGCCCTTTGGCTAATTAATATCCAACACTGGACATGTTCCATCAAAATGTACTCTCTCTCAATTAGTTTTTCCTCCTTTTTTTCTTTCCTGAGTCGGTCTCTTTTTACGTCCCTTCTAGCCCAAATTGTCATGACACAGGACACACAGCAGAGCGTTCCCACCAAATTTCTTGTTTTCTCTCCGATCCCACACTGGCTGCAGAAGAGTCACTATCAATTACCCCATTAACTTTTGCTACATTCACAACTTTTGTCGATCCATACACACACACACACAGAGGTAAATGTGTCTGTCTATTGACATACATAAATTACAAATGTACAGCAGCGTAGAAAGTGTTTCAGATCACCAAACAAATTGCGATATTAGTCAAAATGCAGTTTTTAGATTAGACTTTTTAAGATTAAGAAAGAAAAAAAATGTACATGGCCCTGAGTGGAAAAGTGTTTGCCCCCAAAACCTAATAACTGTTTGGGCCACTCTTGAGGGCAACAACTGCAATCAAGCGTTTGCGATAACTTGCAATGATGCAATTTTGCCCCTCTCGCCTTTGCAGAATTGTTGTCATTCAGCCACATTGGAGGTTTTTCAGGTCCTGCCACAGCATCTCAATAGGATTCAGGTCAGGACTTTTGATTAGGCCACTCCAAAGTCTTCTTTTTTTCTTCCATTCAGAGGTGAACTTGCTGGTGTGTTTTGGATCATTGTCCTGCTGTAGAACTCTAGTTGGTTTCAGCTTGAGGTCACCAACAGATCTCCTTCAGGATTTTTTGGTAGACAGCATAGTTCATGGTTCCATTTATGACAGCAAGTCTTCTAGGTCCTGAAGCAGCAAAAAAATCCCCAGACCATCACACTACCACCACTATGTTTGACTGTGTGATGTTTTTTTCCTGAAATGGGCTACACCTTAGAGATTAGTTAAACACAAAATATTTCTATCCATAGGTCTTGGGGATCATCAAAATTGGCAGAAGGCTTATTGTTATTTTTGTTCAGCAGTGGTTTTTGTGTTGGGGAATGCAGGCTGTTTTTGCTCTGCATCTTTCTTATGGTGGAGTCATGAACACTGAGCTTAATTGAGGCAAATAAGACCAGCAGTTCTTTGGATGTTATCATGGGGTCTTTTGTGACCGCTTAGATGAGTTGTCCCTGCACTGTTGGGGTCATTATGGTTGCCCGGCCACTTCTGGGAAGGTGCACTACTCTTCCATGTTTTCACCATTTGTGGATAATAGCTCTCACTGTGGTTTGCTGGAGTCTCAAAGCCTTAGAAATTGCAAACTTTTTCTGGACTGATCGATCTCAATGAATGTTTTCATTGGTGGGGCGGCAAATCAGTTTTCATGGGCTTGGACTTTTTTTTCTCCCTTCATAATAATAAAATAATAATAATAATAAAATAATAAGTTTTATTGAAAAATAATAATTATTATTGTATTCAATTGTGTTGTCATTGACTAACATTTAATCATCAGTCTGATAGTGGAAATAAAAAAAAAAAAATCCACGCCTATGTAAGTTGCTATGGTCATAAATCCGGACCATGTAACTCGATCACATCGTGTTCTCATCCAAGTCCAGATTTTCTTATTTCCCTATCTAAATCTGGACAGTACCTTGCACTTCCGAGCCAGCCGTTCTCACAGCTTTTAATCTCATTATCAGCTGAGGAGAAAGCAACAGTCTGTATCTTGTCTAAACCTTGTGAGCGTGTTTGTTTTAAGGGCTTTATTCTTTATACCATTAGCTGCTTGAACCTCGGTCAGCTTTGAAGATGAGCCTTGTGTGTGTCATTCAATTAGTCATTGCAACCATGAGAACCACTCTTGGCCAGGGTCAGGCTGCCATCACAGGAGCGACAAGTAACGTCCACATGATACTTGTTGAGGTAACCTTTCAGAGAGTTTACCGCACGGAGACGATTAATTATCATTCCTGTAAACTCTGCTGTGTGGCTAATCTGGAACTGTTTGCTGTTGCTGGCAATGAGCATGGGATAGCACAATAGCTGTCATACAGTCTGGAGGCCTTCACTTTCACTGGTGAAATAAATACCATAATTATGAATGGAGTGGAGCATGTCAAAGTATGTCACTGTACTGTAATCTAGGTGTATTTTACTCAACTGAAGATATTTGGATATACATGAATTTTTATTAGGGCTAGGCCTGTCACAAATCGACTTATCAAACGATATATATCATGGTGATGATAGGTGTATTAAAAACATTTTTTTATTAAAAAAAATTCTTTCAAAGGTACAGTTATTATAGATTTTTATCTGCGATGAATTGTGATTATACAATTAATTATGACTTAACTGGACAAGGCGATTAATCATAATGAAATATTTTAATCGATTGACAGCCCAAATTTATATAACACAGAGAAATCTCGGTTAGCGTCTTTAATCTATTCAAGAAGGTCAGACTCAAACCAAAACGTACTTTAACCAAATACATTTTTCCCATAAGAAATAATGCAAATCAAAGTAATCCATTCCAGACACCAAAAAATGTTAACATAAAACACTTTTGTGTTTTGCTATGATTTACGATTGATTTATGATTTTGCTATGATCGGACTGGTGGCCAGCCAATCACAGGGCACATATAGACAAACAACCATTCACACTCACATTCATACCTATGGACAATTTGGAGTCGCCAATTAACCTAGCATGTTTTTGGAATGTGGGAGGAAACCGGAATACCTGGAGAAAACCCACGCATGCACGGGGAGAACATGCAAACGCCACAGAGATGGCAGAGGGTGGAATCGAACCCAGGTCTCGTAGCAATGTGGCCTGTGCGCTAACTACTCGTCCACCATGCAGCCCCCTATCATTTATGTATACAGTTTTTTCATCTTCTTTATCAGCACTTGCAACTTTCTTTGGCTCCAGTGTGGGTTATTTTAGTTAGTTCGCATAGACGCCCAAAAGAGGTAGGACACGTAACAGGCTAATAGGGACGTTTTGTGATAAAAATACAATGCAAACACAGTTGGAGTCACAATTTGTAATAATAATCCAACAAGACGCTAGTTGTGTCTGGTGTTAAAACTACAGATAATGAATGCCTTGAGGTTTGAGTATCAGTTTAGTACTTAGTACAATAACACGGAATTGAATTTAATACTGTTTAAATCTTTCATTGTGCAATTGCCATAACTGCAAACTGTCGGGTGCATTTGTCGTCATCCACATTGTTGTCAACCCAAGGTCAGACATCACCCTTGTCACAAAAGTCACATAGATATGATTTCTGTTTGCTTAACAGGAGAAAATGTTTGCATATTTGTAAGCCAAGAAACACAAAGTTAACATCCTTGTGGTTGCGGCCATCAAGTGCCAATGCTTTGTATCCCAAAGACAAGACACAGAAACAATCAAATGTCCTTCCCCATTAGACATGACAGTTGGGCTCTCTGGGATACATCAGCCCTAATGTGACTCTTTTCCTGTTGTGCCATTACTCCTTTTTTTTTTTTCTCCACGCCAGCTCGCTGTACATCACGGTAAATCTTGGCGCTGTAACATCATGTCTTTAGTAAACGCTCCGTCTTAATCAGCGGCTAAAATACGCTGTATAAGGTTACAGTCGACAGGCGCGGGGAATGGCTTCGGGGGCAATAAGATAGCTGTAATGGTGCACCATCATTTAGGGAGAATGTAATAAGTGAATATCTAATAAGCCTGTAAAAGATGCTTAACCCCTGGAAGCTCTGAGGTCAGGCTCTCTTAGATAGCAGAGTAAGCTGATTACAGAAGGTTCCTTCTCACATTGCGGTCATCTCTGGATTGACCAACTCATGACCCCGATGTTGGGAGAGCATCATTAAGAACCCCACCTATGTTTGGATGGATCTGCTATTTATGGTGTCTTGGGAAAAAGAATAGTTTATGAGGGTCCGGATTTAAGATAACAGGAGGACACAGAGTTAATGAAATACAGAAGATTTAAGGGTTTACTCTGTTGTTCACCCTTTGGAGAATGACGAGAGTTTCTGTTTAAGTTTGAATCAGTAATGCAACACATATGACTCATATTACTCCGACCGTTTCTCTAAGGCTCACGTCACAAACAAAACCAAAACTGTTACAGAAAAGGCTTCGGTTGCGTCATGTGATTATTAACCATGCCAGTCTCTGAACATCCTTCATTGGTGTCCTTTGCTCTTTTTTAAAGGTCATCTTTAATGCAAAGTGTAATATGGATGGATTTACTGTCTGACTTTTAACCAATGGCCATGTTTTGGAGCAAGGTATATAATGGAATGCAATGTAGGTTCCCCCATAACTCTTTGTTGATGTTCTAGTAATACTATGTTTCCCCTGAGTATGTTTATGAGGCCCTTGTTTGCTTTACGTTTGAAAGAGAAGGTCCTCAAATTCTGGAAATTTCGTTTTTTCATGACATTATGAAGGAAAAGATACACAAGCCTGCCTAGGGTCGGGCATTGTTTGACCGATTCAGAATTTTTGTTCTGATATTGGTTTTAACGTTTATCGATTGCGATGCTTTTAAGAGGCAGGGTCACGAAAGTTATTGTCTTCAAAGACCAAATGTCTTCTAAGACAACCTGAACAGTCCAGTTGCGATTGATTCAGTGGCTTCAAAATCCATGCTAATCATTTCAGATGTTTCCATTCACCTTTTTACTTTCATCATATCTATCTATCTACCTATTCGAGATGTCAACCATCACCTCTATAGTCGCAACATTGCAATGACCACAGTTGTATTTTGACGCTTAGCAAGATGGATTTGTGACATTACACAAATATGCCAGCCTGAAAGCTCTGGTTGAGATGAGTAAAGACACAGAGTTGACCCATCATATTGTTTGCATCGACCCGTTGATTGATTAGCTGTTTGGTGATTGATTGACACAAAGAGATGTCGAGTCATATCCCCGGAGAATCCCTAAACAAACAAGCATTTGGCTTTAAACGGTGGACAAGATGCTTTCCTGGGAATGAATGATATCCGGGTTTTAAGGTCAGTCTTTCTTTTTGTCTGCTTCTCTTCACACCACAGTCACACACACACATGCTAGTCCTGGAGCCATTTTCGGGCTGGGCAGCAGAGTGTGTCCTCATTACCGTCTGGGAGTGTGTAGTCACCACTCTGTCATAGCTCCAGCTGCCAAAATGGGATTTTCCTCCTCTTTTCTCCTCCAACCTCTCGTCACCCAAGCTCCTCTTGCATATCGCTTCATCTCTTTTCGTCGACGGAAAATCATTACCAGTAGGATAGACAATTTCCTGCTCTCGTGGTCACCTATACTCTGCCAATCACAAGTTTTTAAAAAGCCTATAGTTGAACCATATTTTGGTTAAATATCGATGGAAATTATCCAAAGTGTCTTGGGTCTTCCCAAGGCCGACTACCGGTCGGACGTGCCCTGAAAGCCTCGACAAGGAGACATCCGGGAGGCATCCTGAACAGACGTCCGAGCCACCTCATCTGGATTCTCCCAGTGCGGAGAAGCAGCGGTTCTACTTCATGTTCCTGCAGAGTGATAGTGCTTCTCAACTTACCCTACACAGAAAACCTATTTGGCCACTTGTAAACGGGACCTTATCCTTTTGGTCACTACCCAACGTTGCGGGTATACATACGTATACATACTGCATGTACACTATCCTGACAAATGTATTGGGACATATGGCCATGACACATATGGCAAATAAAAACATTTTAAGTAAAAGTTAGCTCAAATTTGGTTTGCCTTGCCTTTCCGCACGCCCTTCGACTTCAAGAGGCAAAGCTGCAGAGGCAGGACCTAGATCTCCACAATCCATACCTGAAACACGATCCGTTTTATTCTCGCAAATTCCCAAATGCAAACGCACTTGCAGCCATTTTTCAGTACCTCTCAGTACCATCCGTTTTTGATGAATTTTACTGATTTTTCAAGGCACACAGAATATAGTGTTCGTGAGCTATATCAGGGTAGGAAAACTACGGTCCGGGGGCCACATGCGGCCCACCAAGCGTTTGAATCCGGGCCGCCACTTGCTTTCTAAGTATTTCAACCTTTAACATACAAACTGGCAACATGACTTGCAAGTCGAATGTCTTATTTAGTAAAAAAAAAAAAAAACAACAACAAAACTGTAAAATTAAATGACATAGTTTGATGTGATCTGATGTTTAAAGTGCTCCTGAAAAAAGGGACATGAGAACATACAGCTGATAGCTGATAGTATTACACTTTTACAGATAAAATGAGACAAATAATTCAAGGAAAATTCTAAGCATAAAATAGTGTGTTTGTGTTAAATATATGTTCTCGTGCCCCAGACAATTTTGTTAACTCAATGCGGCCCACGAGTCAAAATATTTGCCCACCCCTGGGCTATATAGACATGGCATATACTGAAAAAGCAATTATTTGCTTCATTTTTGGGGGGGGGGCTTAAAACTGCACCCAAGATCTCTTCTAGTGTGGAGTTACATTGTTACCTCTTTGTCTCTTTGTCTTTGTCTGTGTCTCAAGTGCAAAAAATAAAGTAAAAGGACGTATGCGCCTTTAGGAGCAAGCGTTTGGGTTGGGAAAAAAAAAACATTTAAATTTGTCTTTGGTAGCGAATGAGTTAATTAGGTTGTTTCCTGGATGTTCTTTGGTACGTTTTGAATTAAATCTCATGAGGTGAAAAAAATGAATAAAAAGGGACCGGAAGCTTTTATAACTTTTACTATAGCTTTTATATTTAAATAGCACTGTCCCATTTCCCTGTTTTTGCAGATCCCCTATTAAAAGGTCACTCTGTAACTTTTACTTTTACTTCAAGTAAATTTGAAGGTAGTTAGTTAGACATGTCCTTTTCTTGCACTCGAATAAATTCAAGTTGCCTTTAGACATAACTGAAATTAGCTTAGCAGGTATGAAAAATATTTTCTTTGTTCATATGAAGCTCAGAATTTCACTCCGACAATTGTTGATCCAAAAAAGAAATGCTAAGTTTGTGAAACCTTGATCTTAACACCCCACTGATTTCCCCCATGCATACATATACGGTTTTGTTCCTACTGTGACTCTATGGAGAGAGGTCTTCTGCATCGACTGCACTCCACCTCGGTTTGTGAACAGAAGTGTTTTTCTATAGCAAAAGCTTTTTTTTCAACAAAAAGCCTTTTTCTTTTGCAAAAGCAGCCAACGATTTCCATTTCCCTCCCCCGAGAGTGGTTGCAGTTTACAATCTACCAATGGAGAGTGATCGAGGGAACGGGGGAGGTGGGGGGGAAGAAAAAGGAGCGCACTCAGGGATATTAGGCTGTAATGACCACACGTCTGATTGCCTGATGCTTGGTTTGTTCTGACAGATGCATTATCTGACTCCTTTCACTTTATGTCAGACCCTCACTAAATGATCTTTAGCTTCATTTATTTCCTTATATGCTCGTCGTGTGAGAGTAATTGAAATTCTGCTGTGTGCATGTGGCCTATAAATACCTGCAGCACAACAATTTGGGAAATACGCCGACAATGTATTGACTTGCTCTTCTTTTAATTCACTATATTAAGCACCTGTCTGCTTTTATTCTCTTTTTTATGTGGGAAGTCCAATTGGAAAGTGGAACCAAAGCAGAGTCTAGGAGGCTTTTACACGGATCTCAAAATAATTGTTCCCATAAGAAACAATGAAATTGTAATATATATGCTGTGTGGTTGTTTTTAATGTACTATTCTACAATTATGTTTGTTCATTATCAATAGTTGTTCATGAAGATGCTCTACAGGTAATTGAAGCATCCATCAATGCATTGATCTTCTATACCGCTTATCCTGTTTGGGTTACAGTCGGTTGGAGCCCATCCCAAACCTAAACTGACTGCATGGATGTAAGCCGTGCAAGTAATAGAACCTAAAATGATAAAAGAAGTATAACATATGGTAATAAATTTGCTGAAGTCATTTTTCCCTTGGCTCTTCAAATTCGATGTAGCCATTAAATGCAGCCCACAATGGCAAAACTTATTTCAAGCATATTTCAAAATGTTAAAATTTGTGGGACTGTTAAATATCAGCAATGATAAGCTGTAGCAGCATGTGCTGGTGAAGGTGGGATTGTGTAAGTATCACCTTCCATGCCTTGCAGGTTTTGTTCATGTTCTGAGGACAAATTCTGAGTTGTTGTACTGCCAAAACCTTCTAGTTTGACTCCCAAGTTGAATCCTGCTCAACTCGTGTTCAAGCTTTTACTTTAAAATCCTAAACCCAGGTGATTATAGTCACACCCAAATGCACAATCCACGTGTCCCCACTGGTGGAAAGCTATACATCTGGCCTGGGATAGCGCTTGTCTCCATGGTTCCGCTTTACATGAAACACGCTGCAACTTCAAAGCCTTGTGCCTGTTTAGCTATAATTGCCTTCATGCGCCGCATTCTGGAACATGCTGAAGCACAAAAGGAACCACATGTGAAGTGCTTCCCCTGAGCTATACAATACATATGTTACATACCGCATATATGATCACTTCTTGTATGTGTTTTGCTCCAGCAGGGTGCAAGTTGTTTTAAAAAGCAGAAAATGTGCAATTTTCCCCTTTCTAATGTGAAATTACGAGACATAGGCTCCTAGACTTCGAATATTTGTGTGAGAAAGTCTGAAAGTCTGAAATTGATTTAGTGCGAATGGGAAAACGACATCAGGAGGCTAAGTGACTATTTAAAGGTACCGTCAAAGGTTCCCTCTCTATTTAGCTTTCTCTCATCCCTTTGACCACCTACCTTTTCCCCACTCTAATTAGCCGTAGTTGTGAGAAAGTGCGGGAACAAAGATCAGGCCCTGGCCAATCGATCAACGAGAAGTGCGATCAATCGACTGGTGAAGCACAGATCTCCCACTTGGTCCAGCTGGAGAATTGATCAGGAGGATTGTTGTGTATCTCTGGATGCTGGGATGTTTATTTGATCAAATGCACAACAGATCCCGCTTCTGTTGCCATCCTTAGTTTTCTCAGAAATGTATGAAATAAATTGCTCATGTTCATAAGTTATGGTCCAGCAGTGATTTATCAGGAGCGTTATTGTGTATTGCTGCATGTTGGAAATCTTATTTGGTGAATCCCACTTCTCTTACCATGTTTTATTTGGCTGGCCAAGAAAATTGCACATTCCATGCATTCAAGTTCCGTCATAGACAAATCCCCCTTCTCTTTCAGAGATGACTTGAGAAAATTGCAGATTGCATGCATAAAAGTACATACTTCATCCAATACTTCCCTACAAGAGAGGAGAAATGTGATCTCGGGGAAGAACTACATTTGAAACACTTATATGCTAGGACTATGTTAAAAAGCCATAGCATTTCAGTATGTGGAATCAAACTATGGAATGGATTGAGTGAGGACCTCAAACAATGCACAACGATGAGCCAATTCAAGAAACAATACAAGCAGTTGATGTTTGCTAAATACAAGGATGAAGAGTCTTGAACCAGTCATGATGTGCTATACATATCACTAAATTGACAGTTACTATGGTAACCATTATGTCATTGTATGGTCATGTCACGTCGTACTTCGGTATGTGACAAAAATAAAATGAAAAAAAACTTAAACTATATTAGGAAAGCAGGAAGTGAACAAATGTAACAATACCAGATGGAGGGGTAGGATTTAATAAGCTTTGCTTCTTCCTACTCCTTTTGGACATGTGGAACTGTGAACTGATTATGTGATGCATTCAATTGTAATCTGATGCATGTTCAAATGAAATTGAACCATTACCATTACCATACGTTATCTAACTCTGGCATTATGTTTAATACACACACACGGTGGACTCATACACTGGATACAGAATTGTTACCTATGCTAATACATTCATCTTGCAGCAGTCTAAACAAGCGCCAGAGTGTGAGAGATTTGTGATGTGCGTGTCCCAGTATGTATGTGTGGCACTGAGGTGTTTGGATAAACACTGAAAATAATGTGTCACATCGAGCCAGAAGACTTGCCCCGGTTTCATCTTGAATTTCACTGTGCCCCTTTGAGAGTGTGATGTTGTTTCATTTGCATGAGAAAGGTTGTCAGACTAACACCGTTTCTCTTTTTTTCCCGCCTCCTATCTCCCTCACCACCCCACCTTTCCTCCTTCCCCCAATTCCCATCCATCCCTGTGTCCACAGCTCTGATAGCCATAGGCCAGTATAGCAGCACCATAGAGACGGTGGATGCCGGCTGGTGTAAGGACATCACAGACCAGGGAGCCATGCAGATTGCACAGAGCAGCAAGTCCTTGCGCTACCTGGGCCTTATGAGATGTGACAAGGTAAAATAGCGTTAGCCCAAAATGTCTCATGCTGTCTCATATGCTGCCAGCATGGGGATGCAGGCACAATATTACCGTATTGACCTGGATTTCAGTCGACCCTGAATATAAGACAACTCTGCATTATCACTATTTATGTCAACATCATATATATATATATATATATATATATATATATATATATATATATATATATATATATATATATATATATATATATATATATATATATGTGTGTGTGTGTATATATACACACACACACGTATATACAGTATATAGTCATTTTTATACTTCAATAATAGTTTTAAATTGGCTTCTGAATGAGCGTTTGATTGTACTTGTGGCCGCATGTCGATAATGAATGTTTGCGGCCAGCATGTTCATATAACATGGATAATGCTTTACAGTATTGTCGCTATTGTGATTTAGAAAACATTATGTAAACATCACATTACTGACACTCTTGTGCCAGCTTAGTGATTATAGTGATGTCTTAAACTTTTTTTCTTTTGTAAAAGAAAACAAACTGAGTATCACCCAGATACCGTGAACATCCAGCAGCAACACAACATTTTGACATGACTACTATTTTGATGAAAAATATACTCAACCACTCAACCGAGTTGATGATTTACCTCAAGAAGTGTTTGTTTTTTTTGCTTTGGCTGAGAGGTGTTACCCCGATGACATCCCTTCCGGAAATTAGACGGAACTGCGAGCGAGTTCGTCATGGCTGATGCCTTAAACTATGAATGCCATTTTTCAGAATTTACTGTTCTCTTTCAAATGGCGTACAATGTAGAACATAATTACAAACAATTTCTAATATTTTAAGCAAAGCCGATGAATCATGTCAGCTAGGGACGCTTTAAAGGTCTGTACTAAAGGACTGATTGGCATTCTTCTTAAGACCTTATAGCATTATGGAACAACAAATGTAATGTAAAGATGTTGGCAGCAAAGCATTGTATCACCATAATGTCCTATCCACTTCATGTAGTCGACGCGTCCACTTAGTAAGGACTCACATAGCATGACATGAGTTGGATAAAGGACATTAATGGAGGTGAACAGCTGTCCTCGCTTCACATTATTATGGGCAGAGTGTTACTGTGTATTATAATAAAACATATTCCAATAGTCACGTACTAATTGGCCTCCATATGTTTCTTTCCAAGTTGAGGCCTAACTTTACGGTTTAAAAGCTGTTGGGTTGTGTAGCGCAAGTAGAAGTAAGCAAGGCAGGCAAGTGGGGAACTTATCATTTTTATTTCTTCATTATAAAATGGAGGCTATCTCCATGGCACGGCCTCCAGCTTGACCCATTATGGATTTGTCTGATAAGAATGCCAACCCAAAGATCGTTAAGGAAGACTGCATCATATTTATATGTTTATACTGTAATAAAGTCCAACATATGAGAATATGGCAGTGACCCTACGTGTAAGGTCTCAGCGGTGCGTTCATTTGACATTATTGCAGGCCGCAATGTGTGTATCTATCATATTTATCTGGGGGTAATAAAGACTAACTGCATTACATTGCAGGTGATTACTTAGATTCCATTTTCATTTACTTCCCTCCTGCCTGCGTAACACAACAATCGATAACTACAGCCATGCTAATAACAAAAATCTGTTGTGAAAGGACCTACATCTGCCGTGGAATAACAATTTCTCTGTGTTTTTCCTTCTAAGCTTCCTCAGCTCTTATTTATCCACCTATCTGTCTTCCCGGGATAGTCATAGTGTTGCCCGGAGGATGGAAAGATAAACGATGGGGCTCCCTATGCTCTTGAGTGGGGAATTTGGAGATGGCACAGCTAAGCAAAGCGGTAATTGGTTGCTATTAGAGTAGTAATGGAGTGTGAATTGAGCAGAGAGAAGAGTTTGACAGTTTCCAAGGTCAGGTATATTACCAGCTTGGAATTACCAAATTAATTAAGTGTGCACTTGCCCTCTTCACCCAGTTTCTCCGCTCTTTCACATCCTAAAAATCTGTTTATCATTACACTGAATATGCCTTTAACACCACTGAGGGTTGATCTGTGTGGGAAAAGATTTGAGTGGAATGGAAAATGGTGTTCGCTCTTGTTGGCAAACAAACAAACAAACATGGCTTGTTGTTCGAGTGAGTCTAGAGAGTTATAGAGTGAATAATAGAGGCTAATAGGTGAGAGTCACAGTCCGAGTGAGGTGGAGATTATCTCTCGCTCTGCCTTTAACTCCTACTACACTCTTCCCTCGCTCACCGCCAGCCCGCATCCACACATCCTGCTCTCCGGAGATCCTTCAATCTCTTTTTTTTTTTTTCTCTGATAACGTCAGCGTGTCTGATTAAAAATAACCAAGTTTTCTCCTGGTACTCCGGTTTCCTCCAGCATTCCAAAAACATGCTAGGTTAAGTGGCGATAGAAGTGGTGTTAATTAATTGGGTCAATTCTGCAAAGCATTCACACATATGTTGTTGTCGTCGGCCATTTTCATTTATTTATTCCTTGTTTTCTTCATATTTCTTATTCAGCCTCATTTTTTTACTTGCTAACCACTCCTCCATTTCTTCACCAATGCAAACAAATCCAACATCAAAATGTTCAGCTTACTCGGGACAAGTTTGATATCTATTCTGACTTTTCAAAATGTTACTACATTTACTGTAATTTCATATTTTCTGTGAATATTTACAGGAGGTTACACATCGAAGGCAAATCTTAACACATGCACACGCGTGCACACACACACATTTTCTGGACTATAAGTTGCTCCGGAGTATAAGTTGCACAAGGCCAAAAATGCATAATTGAAAAAAAAAAACATACATAAGTCGCACTGGGATATAAGTTGCATTTTTTGTGGGTAATTTATTTTACAAACTACTTGACCAAAACAGACATTACGTCATCTTAGAAGGCAAATTGTAACAACAATAAAAGAATACAGAACAGGCTGAATAGTAAGATATGTAAGATATGCTAACACAATGGTTATTCAGCCACACAAAAAATAAACATGAACAGAAAAGGTGTCCAGTGTTTATGTAACATAATCAGTTTTTTCGTTTATAAGTCGCTCTGGAGTATAAGTCGCAGGAACAGCCAACCTATGAAAAAAAGTGTGACTTATAATGTGGAAAATACGGTACTTCACAGTGTTATATTTATTTTAAAAAATGTTTGGTTTTTTTTAGGTTGCAGCATTGTTGCTTAGACATGTTGGCTCAATATACGTATATGGCAACATTTGTGTCAAGGTGAGCTTGTCGAGGGCAAGTGGACCTACCCTCCTGTATAGTTTACACACCGTTTAAGCAAGGTGCGCTGTTGCTGACTGTAGGAAAACAGTCCACATTTTATTGTCGCACACTCTATTGTGTGTGGTGAAATTCAGTGGCATGTCCGATCCAATCGTGAGGCTACCTAATCTCATCTTGGCACTTCATTTGCTTCTCGGGGGTGGGGGGTAGAAAAGAAACCCAGGAGCTGCTGGGTTCCTCTCCATTCCACAAGGTTCTCATGGAATGTGCATATTACGTGACATTACATTTATCTCAGCCGCACTGTCTCTTATTTATGTTAACAAATCAATTTGCCCCCCCCCCCCATACTCAAGATTGCTTAAAATAAGTGAGGCCTTGCTGCATGCAGGCGTTCCATTTGTCTTTTCCCTTTTTACAGCCTTGCAGTAGACGCATAAATAAGCAGCTTGTGATGCCAGCAGTTTCTCTCCAGTGAAATTCATATTTCCTGCGAGCTCTAATGTTACATTATATGATTAAACATGGATGGAGAGAGGCCAGGAAAAACAGCTACACTTCTTTAGATGTGGAAGGTTTTAGATTTTGATGCGATGCAGATATGATTGGACGTGATGGCTTTTGATGGTTCCAAAGGCTTGGGCAGCACACATTGGCTTCGCTTGGCAGTGACTCCATGTCCACTCTTGAAGAAGCATCTTAATATTTATCAATCAGCCGTTACTGTCTAAACAAACACATCGTAGCTTAGGGGATCATCAGCAGTGACCCTGCACACCGACCATGAGTACTGTGAAAAGAAATGATGATATACACTTGCAGTACTTGTAGCAGCAAGTGTTTGTACGCATAGTTATTTCCCGTCGGAGCAATGTTGACACTGTTTGAGGAAATATTGCAAATAATCCCAAACTAAAGTTTGTCTTTCCGTGGTTTCTTCTCAGGAAGTGTATACTGCAAGGATATATGATAAATAAATGCTCTTCAGTATTTCAGCTTGCAAAATGTTCGGGTGGCCCCTGCAGTCTCGACTTCTCTTTCAGGATTTCTCCCTCCCACCTTAAGTGGACTTGAGTTTCCTGTCAGTCTTAGACAAATACAATCTTGCGATAACCTTGCCGACAAGCCAAGTCAGCTCCTTGCCTCGACCCCCTTACCCCCCCCCCCCCCACCCCCCAATTTGTTTGGAATTGTCAAATGGCCCGGGAATTTTAATGCACCAGCTGAATGTCACAGGACCTGGTGAGTCGAGAGTGTAGAATTCATTTAGGAACTGCTAACAGGATCCAGCTGGTGCTCCTGGTGTGGAGCTGTGTGAAGGATCGATTTCCAACCGTCACAGTTTACACAAACGTGCTTCCGTATATACTGTATACGCTTTGCTGCGAGTCAGCCCCGGAATGTCGGAATGATGTGGACTCTCACTCTGACCAAGCACAAGCCACAAGTCTGTTTGATTGTCAGAAAATGTTCCTAATTCGTCCGTCTTCTCACAGAAGCTGACCGTATATGGTCTTAATGCAGAATGACCTGTGTGCCTCTTATGTTTTGCTTGTCTTTCCCCCACACGTCCATCCAATTAATCTCCTTCTAACGTGCTCAAACACAGTAAAAAGAATGTGTGTTATTTGACATGAACGCAGTTCATAATTGAGCATTGAAAATCCAGAACCCGAACCAAAACAAGCATTAGTGGGTTCTCCAGAAATTTCTGGCCTCTGTATTTTATTTTTATCATGATATTTGACCAGAAAGTCCCCCCTTTAAGCTCCCTGTCTACTGTCCTTCTACAGCCTCAGAAAGGAAAGACCATCGGGAGTTTCTTTTAGGCAGAAAAGGAGTCAACAATAATAACATCCATCCATTTTCTTCCGCTTATCATCACAAGGGTCGCAGGGGGTGCTGGAGCCTATCCCAGCTTTCTTCAGGTGAGAGGTGGGGTACTCCCTGGACTGGTCGCCAGCCAATCACAGGGCACATATAGACAAACAACCATTCACACTCACATTCATACCTATGGACAATTTGGAGTCGCCAATTAACCTAGCATGTTTTTGGAATGTGGGAGGAAACCGGAGTACCCGGAGAAAACCCACGCATGCACGGGGAGAACATGCAAACTCCACACAGAGATGGCCGAGGGTGGAATCGAACTCCGGTATCCTAGCTGTGTGGCATCCGCACTAATCACTTGTTCACCGTGCAATAATAACAATTTAATTCAAACATAAGCACAGGGCCCTGAAAATGGTGTGTGATTTCCATTGTTTGCATATGACTATTATAACAGGATTCTCAGTGACGCCATTTTTTCGTTCATGTAAAAAGCTATTTTTCCCCTTTGGTGAATTCCAGGGATTGTACTTTACCCAACTCCTCCAAGGGAATCCGGCCTATTGAGCCCAAACTGGAATCCCTGAAGGCAGGTCATAATGGAGCCTTGAAATCGGAACCCTTATGCACATGACATGTTCCGCCTGCCTGTGATGATAACACTTGTTCCCCCAGGGCCCGACGCTGACATAGCCAGAGAATGCCATTGATCCACCCTGAAAAAAATCAAATAAATGAATTTGGTGTACTTGTAGCTGTAAATCTTTGAATGTCTTTCAAGTAAAGGACTTAATGGTGTTGAAAACTGATTCAGTGCGCCATAAGTCAGTGTGTCTGAGAAAAGTTAAATGCTAGGTCTTGTCCGTGGGCGTAATTCTTCTTTCCACACTTCCACAAACACACAGGAACAATGTGTTTTTGTGTCTGCGCTATACCTTTGACGCAAGGGATCCATTGCGTTGGCGTCAACATTAGCTCATCGGACCGGGAGACACCATCATCATCATCATATCAACATGTGGAAGTATCACAAATGCAAGGCTCATCTGGATACTATACGATGTAGCTAACCTTGCAGCGTTAGGTTGATTTGTACACAAGTTACTCCGAGTGCAGGCCTGTCCTTTAAACGGCCTTTCATTGCACTCCTCAAAGTCGACTCTGGTTGTTTTATATCGGACTTAAAAAATATATATTTCACAGTATATCACAGCACCTTGAAAGATTGTTTTCTCATAAAACGACCCTGCACAAAATTGGTCCTACATGGTCAAAGAAAGTTCAATTTGCCCCAAAGGTTGTAAAGTGAACTTTTTCCCCATTTAAACTCACATAAACATCGAAAAAAAAAGAACATACCGAAAAAAAGGCTGATGCAAAATAGATAATCGAATGAATTATTTTACGTTATACGCTATATGGCAACATCCATGCTCATCTGTTCAAAGTGCTGCATTTGTTGTCTTATGTCATCCACCTCGGTAGCTGCCATTTGTTTCTTCCCTGCCATAATCGTATCAGTTGAAGCTCGGCATGATGGATTTGCCAGATTATACACCTTTGTTACTGCTAATCCTGCTGCTTTGCGAGGTAAATCAATAAATCGTATACAATGGGAGTTCCAAATAAAATGTCAGAAGGATGTGATAGACACTGAGGACAGCGTGGGCTTTTGCCAGCAGCATTAGGATTGGAGTGATGATAAAATGGTAACAACCTGGCACCAGAGACTGTTCATTTCCACTGACCATCGAGCTATAATCATTTTGGTGCAGATGCAGAGCTCCCTAAATTGACACACGGAATGGTAGGGGGTCCCCGACAAAAAAAACAGGTTTCATCCGCTAATGCAAGATTTGACCAATGCCCAAACAGGAACAAGAAGCTAACCGTGTTGATATAAAAGTGTTTTTTGGTGAAATCCATGGTCATATTTTACCAAGCTCCTTCAAGGGAATTCAGCCTCAGGAGCCCAAATCGGAATCATGGATACTCGCCAAATGGACACGCTTTAGGATTAGTGTTGGGCATCGTTTGAATTCCAATGCTTTTAAGAGGAAAGATCATAAAATTTTGCATGGTTTAAACGAGGGAGCTTACCGGACTTCTTTTGGGATGAAATATCTGAACGTGACTTTCATGTCTGTTGCCGTAGCTGCTGTCCGTTATTTATAGCGAACATCCACAATGTCGGCGAGCATGCTGAAATCCTTTATAACATTGGCACGAGATAGACATCATTTTGTGTTTGACTTTGCAGATTCTGACTGCTCAGAGGAAGTCCATCGTTGCTTATGAAAGACATGAATCCGGAGGTCATGTTGGTTGTCGCCCTCCTTTGGATGATATCATTGTGTTTGCAAAGGTTGCACTGAGCCGACCGCTCATTTTTATAACGTTGGTCGCCTGGCTTCTTTGTTGGTGATCCAGTCGGTGAAGTGGGCATTAAAACTAGGAATCGAAATAAAAACAAAGCGATCACGAGAACTTGAGAATAGCCACGTTTACATGAGAAGTTTTTCCTCTTTCTGAATGGAATCTTTCCGAATTACTTATCTGAAAACAATGGAATACATGGAAAGGAATATTCCAATCGCGTGTCTACATGCGCTGCTATAATCCAACAGAATAGTCAATGGGGCATGCGCAGTAAAGCGTAAACATCAACATCACGTGATACCGACTTCCCCGGGTTTTTCTTTCACTTGTTGGAATAACTCCGTATTGACAGTTTTTCGTTCGTCCAGTCTTGAAATTTAGTTTGGATCAAAAAACAAACTTTCTGCAGCAGTCCAGTGCCGATTGCTTGCTATTTTTAAAAATGAAGAACATCCCGAGCTGCGTGTTACGTCATATCTGAGCATGCGCTGAAAGAACGCAACCGGGATGAATTTAAACAGGAAAAGATCAAATTCAGTCTTGCTAACATTTTATAATTAAACTTGGGACATGTTTTATATGAATATGTATTTTCTTTTTAAAGAAAAACTGGACTTGTGAATGGCGTATAGAAGGGTTTAGATTCTGTTCCACAGATGGTGGTAATGCACACGAAAGCTGCTTGCCAACCGCCAATAAACAACAGAAGAAGAAAAACACACCGAAGAAGAACGCACCCTGGCAACTTTCCGTTTGAGTGGGTACAAAATACCTCAATCGGATTGGGGAAAGGAATATTCCACCCCTGGGAATCTGATTATATGTTCATTCGGATTGGCACTTTTCTTTCGGAATGAGGTGTATACAAATAGGGATCGACCGATATGGGTTTTTTTTCAGGCCGATGCCGATACCAATTTTTTTCCCGTCACCCTTAGCCGATGGCCGATTTTGCTTTGGCCGATACTGCGTTTGCTCCCTCAATTTACATGAAAAAATATCAATGATAACAAATATTACAGGTCTCAAGTTGAAACAAACTTTATTGAAATGTAAACACTGAACACAGTAGGATTCAGCGTTCTTAAACACACATTTAGACGGCATTATCAACTTTAAAAGGAATAACTATTCAACCATGTGCAAAACATCTCTGTCGTAGTTTAAGTTTTATCTAGTATCGATGTGATGACTGCTCCTCCACCTCCACACACAAACACATCACACTGACACAATTTAGTACGATATATAAAACATTTCCCTCATCATTAAAGTTTGTGTTGTGCAAAATAAAGACCTTTAGAGTCTGTTAATCTTGCGGCGGAAAAATACATTGGCGAAGCCATGCGCGTATCAGCTGATACCGATTCAAGTAAAGAACGCAAATATCGGCCGGCCGATGTATCAGTCGATCCTTAACACAAAGGTTCAACTCTTTCTGTTTGAGCAAATAAACCGAATCCGATTGGAATATTTGGGTCCATGTATATGTGGCTAATGTTAGTCCCAGTTCGCATGCCCAATCCCACTTAGGATATGGGTGGAGCATTTGCTTCAAACTGTATACTTGCATTAAGTTCAGCGCAGCTCGCTTTCAGATTGCTTCTTAACGGAAAACGTGTTTAAATGCGAGTAAATCAAACAACAGCGGCTGTTCCAGTAACATGATCCTCAATCCCACCTTCTGATCCTGCAAAGGTCAAAAATGATTTTTTTTTAGTTCCTGTTTGCCGTAGCAGATCTTCTGTCTGACCCTGAGAACATTTGCAGCCTTCATTGTTTGGTGATGTATCACTTTGGGGATTTTGATCTCTATTCAGCCTTGGTGGAATGTTTTTGCAGCTTGCATATATATATGTACTTATTTTTTTCCCAGATCATCTTCTGCTGCTTCTCCTCTGTTCTTTCGCTTGTCAGCTTTCGCTTCTCTGTTCCAGCTCATTCTTTTAACACTCTCCCTCGCCTGTAGGGTCCCCCCGCCCCCCCGCTCCCTCTTTCCACTACTTCATTAGAGTGAAAACAAATGGGCAGCCCGGGTTGGGGAACAGAGAAGGGAGCAGCAAACTCACAAAGTCAGCATGAATGCGGACCAGTGAAATAATGACACTGACTGCTGGTGGGCCCATCAGGGACGACTGGTGGAGATGCTAAGAGTTGTCACCTTAATGGGTGTGATGAAGGAGCGAGAAACAAAGTAAAATGAGGACTGGCCTTGGGGGGGAATGACAGAAATCAAGAGAAAGCCAAATGAAGTAAAAGGAAACAATCCAGTATACGCTGACTCTTGCCCCTGAAGTGTTTTGCGTAAGCAGTTTGGAAGCATGCCGCCATTACCTGAACGAAGGCGGAGCAGTGTTTTGGGAACAGGTATGACCGTATGCCCCCCCTCCACCAGACAGACCTTGTTAAAAGAGCAGACATCCCAATCAATACGGTCGTTCCGGTGGAGCATCCAGCTGCCAGGGACCGCGCACAGATAGGCGCGGCGTAGCAATTTGCAGGCATAAACAAGAACCTAATTGTTCAGGGCCCCGAGGTTTGGAGTGAGCAAAACAAAGATGAAGCATTGTGAAGAGTTAGAAGCCATTTCAACTCTCGTTTAGGAAATGAGAGTTTGGCCCAACTTTCTTTGATGAGTGTTGTTATTGTGAACAGCAGGGGTGTGGTGTATTAGGCCTTGTGAAACGATGGGAATTAAAGCAAAAGTCGCCAATACGGAAGATGGCCTCCTGTTTTTTTTTTTTTTTTAATGTTCACAGTTTGAAGCAGTCATTTGCTATTTGTGATTTTCAGTGTAATCTTCGGGTTCCATCCCGCACAGAGGAGCTGTATCGATCGTCGGTCTTAACTGAAGCCTCCTCCTGATCATCCATTCATCTTTTTTCTAAAGGGCAAGCGCAGGGAGGGTGAAATAAAAGTGAAACGAGTTCACAGGGACTCTGAAAATTGCCCTTCAAGTAAAAGAGACCAGACACATGGTGAACTTAACATCCTCCTCCCATTGCACACAAGGACAGTCAAGGTTGTTGGGATTTTTGGGCTTCCTACATCATTTATTCATTCATTAAGCTTGTTCCTCCTCGGGCACCTCATTTACTTCTCCTTCCAATGCTATGTTCTCATCTCCACGGAGACCAGCATAATCTCAGAGAGGAGACGCGGCTCAGTGTGGTCAGGATTCTGGCCGATTTAGTTATGACTCTGGACAGTAGGTTTACCTTCCTTCAGACGAGAGGCAGCAGGCAACCGTAGCCCTCTCGTGTAGCGTCTGGCTGTGTTGGTGATGAATTAGCTTTCTAATGCTAATGACCATTCCAGCCCCCCTCTCTGGAAACTGTGTCCGTACATATTTCATACATCCAGGGGGGCTTCGAGAAACTTTTCAGGCAGCTTGTCAGATTTTGTTTGACTCCTTGCATTATACATGGTTGTCTTGAGGAAAAAAGTCATGTGCAAAAAAAAAAAAAAAAGTTATACTATGGCCTAGGACTGCTCGACTAGCATTTCAAAGAAGAAGCAATTTAACCTCAGGAGGACGAAGAATGCTGACAACCACAATGTCTGATGTAATTTATCCTAAATTTATGTTTGTCAGTTACTACTATTATTATTATTACAATTTTACTATTCATTATTTATTCTTATTATTTCATTGGTATTTTTGTTTGATAACAACTTTTGAGACACTTTTCCCAGTGTCGCTGCGGCATTTCTCCAGGTCACTGCAATGTGTGTGACTCAACTGGAAGAAAACCTCTGACTCATTTGATGCCACATGTTTGTATGTATAAATCTGTAGTTGTTAAAATTGTATTTTTGATCATATCCTGTACTATTCATTCATTCATCCATTTTCTACCGCTTATCCTCACGAGGGTCGCGGAGGTGCTGGAGCCTATCCCAGCTGTCTTCGGGCAAGAGGCGGGGTACACCCTGGACTGGTGGCCAGCCAATCACAGGGCACATATAGACAAACAACCATTCACACTCACATTCAGACCTTTGGACAATTTGGAGTCGCCAATTAACCTAGCATGTTTTTGGAATGTGGGAGGAAACCGGAGTACCCGGAGAAAACCCACACATGCACGGGGAGAACATGCTCCACACAGAGATGGCCGAGGGTGGAATTGAACTCTGGTATCCAAGCTATGAGGCCTGGGTGCTAACCGCTAACAATTCACTTGACTATTGCACATTGTTGGGTTAATGGAAGCCAAATGGACATATCATGACCTCATATCATACATGACATCATAGACACATGTGGAAAATGTACTTTTATTTTACTGTTTACTAGCAGGAGGATAAGGGTGTGTTTAGATGGTGCCACAAAACTGACAAGGCAAATGTCTTTATCCAATAGCATATTTTTTTTTATACATTTCATCCCCAACAGGTTGGCTCAGGTAGATAAAAGGTAGTAAAAGGTACAATAACAACAGTGTTACAGTCACAAGATGGCTTCTAAATGTTTCTAAGATGAGACCATCCAATTGGTGTGATGTGCTTGGACTGACACGCTTCACTTATCAGATGATCATAGATCTGCGTCATGAACATCACCTGGCATAAATAAAATAAGATCTGCTACCTCCTACTTATTTTCGGACATGTTGAATTTTGTGATGTACTACTTTCTTAAGCATGTCCAAAATAATCTAAACCGTTAAACCATAAAAGCTAAAATTCACAACTCAAAGCGTTATGAATATTGTGATGGATTTGCTGTGGTTTGATCATCCACAATTCATCTCATAATATTGACACAATAATGATTGCACCCCACCTTGTTTTAACTTTGAGTGGTCCAATCTAATCAAAGCTCCCGTCCCTCTAAAGAGACACCATGAATTTTTTATCACGGCATCTCTTTGTAAAGCAAGGGTCGATCCGTCCTTGTTCTTTATTTACTCAGGAGAAGGAGCCGGTCCTGCGAGGTAAAAATTAAACAGTAGCTCTGTTGTTGATGATCTTTTTAAGAAATTCCGCCTGTGTGCGACCTCACTAAGCCTCCTTGGGATTTGGCTCATGGAGCGCCATGTTATGTTCCGTCTTAGTTTACAAAGCGTTCAGCTGGCTGGTTATGACCTTGTTGTACTACCAATCACCACAGCGTGTAAGGAAACCCGGGGACTCTCACCGTGATACCACACCTTCTCAGTGTTTCCAACGACCTATAGTACAACAATTGAATATGTCCACATGTATTAAAGCATAATCATGAGCACTAACTTGTTATGAAATGTTGAACCCGTTTGAAAGAAGTCTTGGGCGAAACCAACCCAAAGTCAACATGCGTGTGTATAAATAGGATCTGACAGCAATCAAATGGTTGGTTTCGGGTTAATGGAAGCCAAATGGACATATCACGACCTCATATCATACATGACATCATAAACACATGTGGAAAATGTACTTGTATTTTACTTTTTACTTGCAGAACAATAAGGTTCAAAATTTTTTCACATTTCGGCAAACATTTTATTAATGTATAATGCTATACATATCACTATTCTCATTTGTACACATGATGTCACTATATATCACTATATATATCACTATATCGACAGTTACTATTGTACCCATTATGTCATTGTATGGTCATATCACCTCGTACTTTGGTACGTGACAAAAAAATTAAAACAATAACAAAAAAACCTTAAACCATATTAGGAAAGCAGGAAGTGAACAAATGTAACAGTTACTGATTGTAAAAGTACCAGATGGAGGGGTAAGCTTTGCTTCTTCCTACTCCTTTTGGACATGTGGAACTGTGCACTGATTATGGGATGCATTCAATTGTAATCTGATGCATGTTCAAATGAAATTAAACCATTACCATTACAATATCTTCTCGAGGGACAATACTGTGAAAATGAAACTCCCATATACATTTTGACTCGTGGGCCGCATTGAGTTAACAAAATTGTCTGGGTGACCAGAACATACAGTGAAGAAAATAAGTATTTGAACACCCTGCTATTTTGCTATTTCTCCCACTTAGAAATCATGGAGGGGTCTGAAATTTTCATCGTAGGTGCATGTCCACTGTGAGAGAGATAAACTAAAAAGAAAAATCCAGAAATCACAATGCATGATTTTTTAACAATTTATTTGTGTGATACAGCTGCAAATAAGTATTTGAACACCTGAGAAAATGAATGTTAATATTTGGTACAGTAGCCTTTGTTTGCTATTACAGAGGTCAAACGTTTCCTGTAGTTTTTCACCAGGTTTGCACACACTGCAGGAGGGATCTTGGCCCACTCCTCCACACAGATCTTCTCTAGATCAGTCAGGTTTCTGGGCTGTCGCTGAGAAACACGGAGTTTGAGCTCCCTCCAAAGATTTTCGATTGGGTTCAGGTCTGGAGACTGGCTGGGCCATGCTAGAACCTTGATATGCTTCTTACGGAGCCACTCCTTGGTTTTCCTGGCTGTGTGCTTCGGGTCGTTGTCGTGTTGGAAGACCCAGCCACGACCCATCTTCAATGCTCTGACAGAGGGAAGGAGGTTGTTCCCCAAAATCTCACAATACACGGCCCCAGTCATCCTCTCTTTAATGCAGTGCACTCGTCCTGTCCCATGTGCAGAAAAACACCCCCAAAGCATGATGCTACCACCCCCATGCTTCACAGTAGGGATGGTGTTCTTCGGATTGTACTCTTCATTCTTCTTCCTCCAAACACGCTTATTGGAATTATGACCAAAAAGTTCTATTTTGGTCTCATCTGACCATAAAACTTTCTCCCATGACTCCTCTGTATCATCCAAATGGTCATATGCAAACTTAAGACGGGCCTTGACATGTGCTGGTTTAAGCAGGGGAACCTTTCGTGCCATGCATGATTTCACATCATGACGTCTTAGTGTATTACCTACAGTAACCTTGGAAACGGTGGTCCCAGCTCTTTTCAGGTCATTGACCAAGTCCTGTCGTGTAGTTCTGGGCTGATTCCTCACCTTTCTTAGAATCATTGAGACCCCACGAGGTGATATCTTGCATGGGGCTCCACTCCGATTGAGATTGACCGTCATGTTTAGCTTCTTCCATTTTCTAATGATAGCTCCAACAGTGGACCTTTTTTCACCAAGCTGCTTGGTAATTGCTCCGTAGCCCTTTCCAGCCTTGTGGAGGTGTACAATTTTGTCTCTGGTGTCTTTGGACAGCTCTTTGGTCTTCGCCATGTTACAAGTTAAAGTCTTACTGATTGTATGGGGTGGACAGGTGTCTTTATGCAGCTAACGACCTCAAACAGGTGCATCTGATTCAGGATGATACATGGAGTGCAGGTGGACTTCTAATGGGCAGACTAACAGGTCTTTCAGGGTCAGAATTCTAGATGATACACAGGTGTTCAAATACTTATTTGCAGCTGTATCACACAAATAAATTGTTAAAAAATCATGCATTGTGATTTCTGGATTTTTCTTTTTAGTTTATCTCTCTCACAGTGGACATGCACCTACGATGAAAATTTCAGACCCCTCCATGATTTCTAAGTGGGAGAAATAGCAAAATAGCAGGGTGTTCAAATACTTATTTTCTTCACTGTATATTTAACACAAACACACTATTTTATGCTTGTAATTTTCCTTGAATTATTTGTCTAATTTTATCTGTAAAAGTGTTATACTATCAGCTGTATGTTCTCACTTTAAACATCAGACCACATCAAACTATGTAATTTAATTTTCCAGTTTTGTTGTTGTTGTTGTTGTTTTTTTACTAAATAAGACATCACACTTGCAAGTCACGTTGTCAGTTTGTATGTTAAAAGTTGAAAGCAACTGGCGGGCTGGATTCAAGAACTTGGTGGGCCGCATGTGGACCCTGGGCCGCAGGTTGCCTGAGAGTAATCTGTGAACAACTTGAATTGCAGTGTACATCCAGATCCACTGACTATCTGGCAACAAAAATGCTTAGTAAGATAATTGACTACCATCAAGCAGGGGTGGTTGTGTCATGCTGCATGGGCTGCAGGGCTGCATGAGTGCTTCTTGGCATCGGGGAGCTGTGGCGTGAATTCCAACATGTACATTGAGCATGCTCACCGTCTTTAGGAGACGGGCCCACTTGGCAGTTTTCCCACATAACAAGACCAAGATGACATGTGCCTTGCTGAGGAGTTATGGCAGTCGTGTTTCTACTGGTCACAGTAGATGTCCACTTCACTGCCTTTTTTTTTTTTTTACAGCTTTTACAGCATTTTGGAAGATGATCATTTGTCTGTGTTTAGGCAGAAACAATAAATCAATAATGCATTAGACCCATTAAAAGTCTTCAATACACACCTTTACGGTTTAAATTGTCTTAATCCTCGTGAGTTTATGGCATGTAAAGACCAACACAGAGCAAACGATTGGACTTGATCCACATTCCTTTTGTTACCTTGGTCTCCTGTGATGGAGTACAAGGTTTACAAAGCTAGCCTCCAAACCCTTAGTCTTTGACCCCAGTCAGCTGAGTCCCTGTTGTGGCTCGAGCACATGAACCACTATGTGGTTCTGTTACTGTCTGATATTGTGCAGGACTCAGAATGTATGAGTGGTACCAGATTCTGCTTGTCCATTGAGAATTCCAGATTCTTGCAAGGGTCACCCAATTTTCCAAGACAAATGGAGACCAAAAAGAGAGCAGTCTCTTTCTTAAGCCTCCGAGTTAACACAGTTGGCATACAAAACATTCCGAAGTTTCTTACAACCTCTTTTGGCAATATTGAAATCCTCTGGTTTCATTTTTCCCCATCCAACCGTCTTCTTTGCTCGCGAACCATTTCTTCATCTGTCCGGCCTCTGATTTGAAAATCCTACAACCAAGGCTTTTCCTCTTAGTGCTTTAAAGAAAGTTATAAATCTGACAGAAATCTGTAAATCTGAAAGACCCGATGCACAATCTGCTCCTTAAACGGCATTTGTAAACATTTACCCCCGCCCCAAATGTATTTACTGGTTGACAGATGCTCTCTGTGCATTGACCGAGGCAGAGGCACACATAGATGGCCAAGGGTGGAATTGAACCCTGGTCTCCTAGCTGTGAGGTCTGCACGCTAACCACTCGTGGACCATGCAGCCCGGGGGCTGAAACAAATAAAAGTAAAAAGTACGATAACAACAGCGTTATAGTCAGTGTTACAGTCAGTGTTTCTAAGATGAGACCATCCGATTGGTGTGGTGTGCTGGGACTGACACACTTGACATTTCAGATCATCATAGCATAACAAACCAGAAGCAGTCGTATGAATATCCAAAATGAGCTGACATATAATCACTTTAACAGCGCAGTCTAGACCTGCTACGTATTAGATAAACAGTGGAGACACGACAGGAAACTAGGTTAGTGGAGTGGAGTGGAAGTGTGACCTTCATAACGCACAATTCTATTTATTCCAGTGTTTTGTTATGATCGATACTTTTAATATCTATTAGATATTGATATTAATGAGGTTTTGAGTTTCTTTGCATGATAACAGCTTTTGGGAGCCTGAAAAATTTGAAGGAATATCTCCAAAGTACATACAAATATCTGCATGTTTGTGTTCAGTCTTCCATATCAGACATCATACTGTTATAATACAGGATCCACTAAAGTGAATTGGCTAATTGAAACCATTCAGTACAACCAGAGGCCTTGACACCGAGGTGGCATCCAAACTGTGATCCCCGCATGTGGTCTGAGCTTGTGGTTAACCTCTTGACCTACCACAGAAACCTATGACGGGTGTAATTGTTCTACTTACAAGTTGCCTTGAGTACTTTAGCAAATGAGGCTGTCTTCTCTGTTGCTGCAGGGGATTTCATTTAGTGGAAAACATTATTGTCTACTAAGAAGATTCTAGCGTAAAAGCACATTTTGCAGCGAGAAGCAATAACTCGGTTATAGTACGTCAATATGAATAGCAACTGCACAGCTGTTTCTACTGCATGGGCATATTTTTGTTGTCATAATAAAATAACCATTTAGAATAGTTCAATTTGTGCTTGAATGTTTCCCCGTAGATACATGCTATGTGGTTTACCACAGCCTCATGCAATATTGCAAACGACCAATAAAGCTGTTCACAGAAAACACAGAAAAATGAATAACCGTATAAACCTCCGTATGATCATCCTTTGATATTAATTATCATTCAGTGTTGTGCACCTGAAATGTGTAATTCCCACATTCAAACTCTGAGCACTCCTAGCCTGTCTGTAGTATCCATTTGGAGGTCATTGTGGCCATTTCTAGGGCTTGTGTAAAGAGACGCTTTGGGGAAATAAATATTCAGATCGCTACCAAATAAGGACCGCATAATGTGGTGTGGAAACATGTTCCCCCCTTTCCTGATTTCTTATTTGTTTGCGTGTTTTTCACACTAAAATGTTTCAGATCAATACATTTAAATATTGGGGCTGCTCGGCGGTTGAGTGGTTAGCGCGCAGACCTCACAGCTAGGAGTTCAATTCCACCCTCAGCCATTTCTGTGTGGAGTTTGCATGTTCTCCCTGTGCATGCGTGGGTTTTCTCCAGGTACCACATTCCAAAAACATGCTAGGTTAATTGGTGACTCCAAATTGTCCATAGGTATGAATGTGAGTGTGAATGGTTGTTTGTCTAGATGTGCCCTGTGATTGGCTGGCGACCAGTCTAGGGTGTACCCCGCCTCTCGCCCAAACACAGCTGGGATAGGCTCCAGCACCCCCCACAACCCTCGTGAGGATAAGCGGTAGAAAATGAATGAATGAACATTTAAATATTAATCAATGACAACACAACTGAACACAAAATCCATTTTCTACATTTAACTCCCTTAAAGGGAGGTAAAAAGTAAAAAAATGTCAAGCTTACTATGTGAACAAGTGATTGCCCCTCTCCTGTTAAAACATAACAAGTAATTGAGATATATCTGTCTGGAAAAAAGTTATAAAGCAATTTCTAAAGACTCTAGTGAACCACAGTGAGAGCCATGATCCACAAATGGTGAAAACATCGAACAAAACCTAAAGAACTTTAGGCCTCAGTTAAGATCTCGATGATCCCCAAGAAAATACTCTGTGGTCTGACACAAGTTGAACTTTTTGGAAGGTGCATAACATTTCAGAAAAAGAACATCATACTGACAGTAAAATATTGTGGTGGTAGTGTGATGGTCTTGAGCTGTCTTGCTGCTTCAGGTCCTGGATGACTTGCTGTAATGAATGGAACCATGAATTCTCTCAAAAATCCAGAATGGCCCTCTATCTGTTCGTTACTAAGTTGTGTTCTAGGTTCAGTGGTAGAGTGATCCAAAACACGCCAGCAAGTCCACCTCTGAATGGCTATGGAGTGGCTTAGTCAAAGTCCTGACCAGAATCTTATAGCGAGGCTGTGGCATGACCTTAAAAAGGCGCATCATGCTGAAATACAAAAATTCTGCAAAGGTCTGAGGGTCAAAATTCTTCCTCAGCGCTTTTAGACGATCATTGCAATGATTGCAGTTGTTGCTGCTAACGGTGGCCCAACCAGTATAGGTGGCGGTCAGTATTTCACAGTGGTAGTGCAAGTCAAACATCTTCTTTTGGGTGAACAGCCTGTCCCATTTGACCCTAAAAAGTATAATTCCACTTCCTTTCCTTGGTATCTTTCATCATTTGGAGCACAGCTGGCTAATATGATATTCCGCTTTGTGTTTGTGTATCCAATTATCGATTTATGACCCTGTTCTTCTTTTCCTTCACTGAAAATGTAAACCGCTGCTGCATTAGTCGGCTTTATGATGCATTTTACTGCAGCGCCTACCCCGGGCAGCGCCCAGCATTTGTGCTAAATGTATATTTTACGCGGTGATGGAATGTATCTGCATAGGAGAAGTCTTAATAGAGATGTGTACTGTGAGTGGAGGCCACATCAGAAATGGTCACCTTGAAAAAAAGATCAGTGAGCAGAATTTTGTTGTCCCAACAACCCTCTGTTGTGCAGCACATTACCTATCAGTACAGATTACGCCACTCTTAGATCTTTGGCGCTGCATCTTTGAAGTTAAAATAGGGGAAAAATATTATAAGTACATGCCTCACTCCAGATAGCTGTGGCTTTGCTCCCAGATCCCTCTCAAAGATTGGAATCATCAGTGAGCAGCAATCTGCTGTATCATATGTCTCTCCTTCACACTTGGCAGCTGCTTTTCAAGGAGTATGTACAGTACTGGAGCACCAAATGCCTAGTCAGAGACATATACCAGAGGCTACGATTACTGTGCTTCTCATCTTCAAGTTGCCTGGTGATGAAATAATACAGAATTACAGCTAAATAATTGCTTTGGTGTTCCTTCTAAGCAGTCATCAGTGAAACATAACTTGAGCTGGGCGTCCATCTGTGACTCGTTCTCTGCACTTGCTTCATCCATTGTTGTCCTAAACCTGCTTCTTTTGGAAACGCAAACAAACTAACAATATCAATCGGATACTGTGAACATCCAGCAGCAACGCAACATTTTGGCATGCCTACCACTATTTTGATGAAAAATATACTGATCCAAGACAACAATCTCCTTCGAGAAGTGTTTGTTTACTTGTTTGTTTACTTTGCTGATAGGTGTCACCTCGATGACGTCACAACTGGAAATAAGGCTGAGCTGCGAGTTCATCATGGCTGGGGCCATGAACTGGAAATGTCATTTTTGTGACTTTATTGTCAGCTTTCAAAAATCTAACAATGTAGAACAGAATTATAAACAATATATAGCATTTTTAAGTTAATGACTCATGCCAGGGACCCTTTATGGTAATCCACTTGGACATAACATTTAAAATAGGTTTTAAAAATGTCTATTTACATGGAGGATGATCTTTTGTATTGTCATTGTAAAGCAACAGGTGACATTGGGAAATCACAGGGGGAAAGGTGATTTTGTAATATACTGTGTTTTGTTTCAGTGACTAAGGGCTTTAGAGATTTTGAATAATACCCAACCCAAGATAACAGTTCTAAAGTCTAAAGTCACAAGTATTCCTTTGGAACAATCTGTCCAATTATTTTCTAGTTCTTGTTAAGACCAGGATCACATTGATCCACAAGGTGAATACCATAAATATATTTACAGTAATAAAAATCTGGCAAAGGAGCCAAGTTAAGTACAATTCAACAATGACACTAAGGACTTTTCTTGATGACTTCTTTTGGATTTTGGCACAGGCTTTGACTGACCACACTGTCTTGAACTTTTCTTTGATGTGGAGCCACTTTCATCCCACAAATCAAATACAGCAAAAGTCTATATTAGGTCAGTGTAACAGAGAGATGGCAAAGACCAATGGAAAAAGTAAAAGAAACAGAAAACAATGCCAAAATGAGTTGGAGCGGTCGAAATTTGAACAACAAGCAAAGAGACATTTAGTCTGTTGTGACAATTGGCTTAGCCTCATTAGCGACTCCAACGACAAAGGCCTGATTGCTTTTGTAAAATATTACACTACAGTCCTAAAAAAAAATAATAAAAAAAAACAACTCAAGTCCTTCCCGTTTGCCAACTTGTTAATCAGAGCTTAATTACAATTAAAACACATCTGAAGAATAGACATGTCAAACTGATGGGAGGACATAATGTTCATTAATGTTCATTGCAAACACGAGCGCTAAACGTCTCCCAATCAAAACACGGAATCATTTGGTTAATTGTCTGCTTGCAGAGAGACGTTAAATGTAGATTAGCAACCGATCGTGTTTGATGAAAACCATTTCATATTGTAAAAGACAGATTGTAAATGTACTTACATCACATACATATATACACACACACACCAATGCTATAGCTTTTTAAACATGTTTTTGTCAGTTTCTACTTTTACATCCTCAAATATAGACATACATTCATAGATAGCCTGCAGCTGATTCCAAAAAAATCCTGTCTGAACCTTGTTAACAATCGAAGGCACCAACGCAGGTCTCAATTTTTGCTATGTATTCTTAACACGCAGCGCCTCTAATCATAAGGACAATAAACAGAAATAATAGCACATGACCTTCAGAGTCGTGATTGTTCCTGTCAGTCTGTTAATTCCCTGCTGACATCAGCGACCTAACGTTTTTTTGGTATGCAGTACACTTTCCTCTAGTGAGTTTTGTCCCATAAAAAAGGATAGGAAACAAAAGCAACCAAAACAAACGAGGAACTACAAAAGGCACCGTGCACTGAGGCAAAGAGGTGTGTAAGAATGAATGGCTGTGTGTTGAACATGTGTGTGAGTGTTTATACATCATATCCCCTGGAAAGTGTCACGCTCGCGGGTGGGCAGGGGTTGGTTCTGGGTGGGTTGAGGCTAACCCCTGGAGGTCTCAGGGGTTAGACTGACTGTGCTCTTTGTCAGCTTGTCAGTGTTCTTCACCCTCGCTGATGTTCTGACTGGCACAAACTAAAATCAGTGAATACAACCCTCATATTTCAGCAAGGGTTTGTTTTACAAATATCTTCCTCAAAGGAGCAACTTTGAAAATAACAACCAAGAGCAGTAAGGCTTTCCAAGGTACAGTGCATCCGGAAAGTATTCACAGCGCTTCACTTTTTCCACATTTTGTCATGTTACAGCCTCATTCCAAACTGTATTAATTTAATCTCTTACCTCAAAATTCTACACAAAATACTCCATTATGACAATGTGAAAAAAGGTTTTTTTTTGACTTTTTTAAATTTATTAAAAATAGAAAACTAAGAAATCACATTTACAGAATTAGTCACAGCCTTTGCCATGAAGCTCAAAATTGAGCTCAGGTGCATCTTTTTTCCACTGATCATCCTTGAGATCTTTCTACAGCTTAATTGGAGTCCACCTGCAGTAAATTCAGTTGATTGGACATGATTTGGAAATATAATAACTGTCTATATAAGGTCCCACAGTTGACTGTGCATGTCAGAGCACAAACACCAAGCATGAAGTCAAAAGAACTGTCTGTAGACCTGCGAGACAGGATTGTCTTGAGGCACAAATCTGGGGAAGGATAAGGAAAAATTTCTGCTGCTTTGAAGGTCCCAATGAGCACAGTGGCCTCCATTATTCGTAAATGGAAGACGTTTGGAACCACCAGGACTCTTCCTAGAGCTGGCCGGCCTTCTAAACTGAGCAATCGGGGAAGAAGGGCCTTAGTCAGGGAGGTGACCAAGGCCCCGATGGTCACTCTGTCAGAGCTCCAACGTTCCTCTGTGGAGAGAGGAGAGCCTTCCAGAAGGACAACCATCTCTGCAGCAATCCACCAATCAGGCCTGTATGGTAGAGTGGCCAGACGAAAGCCACTCCTTAATAAAAGGAACATGGCAGCCCGTCTGGAATTTGCCAAAAAGCACCTGAATGACTCTCAGACCATGAGAAACAAAATTCTCTGGTCTGATGGCTTTCTTCCCCGATCGCTCAGTTTAGAAGGCCGGCCAGCTCTAGGAAGAGTCCTGGTGGTTCCAAACGTCTTCCATTTACGAATAATGGAGGCCACTGTGCTCATTGGGACCTTCAAAGCAGCAGAAATTTTTCTGTATCCTTCCCCAGATTTGTGCCTCAAGACAATCCTGTCTCGCAGGTCTACAGACAGTTCTTTTGACTTGATGCTTGGTGTTTGTGCTCTGACATGCACAGTCAACTGTGGGACCTTATATAGACAGTTATTATATTTCCAAATCATGTCCAATCAACTGAATTTACTGCAGGTGGACTCCAATTAAGCTGTAGAAAGATCTCAAGGATGATCAGTGGAAAAAAGATGCACCTGAGCTCAATTTTGAGCTTCATGGCAAAGGCTGTGAATACTTATGTAAATGTGATTTTTTTGTTTTCTATTTTTAATAAATTCAAAACATGTCAAAAAAAACTTTTTTCACATTGTCATAATGGAGTATTTTTTGTAGAATTTTGAGGTAAGAGATTAATTTAATTCAGTTTGGAATGAGGCTTTAACATGACAAAATGTAGAAAAAGTGAAGCGCTGTGAATACTTTCCGGATGCACTGTACTGCACTCATTGGAGCTCGGGCTAAAAAATAATAAAGCCGCTACTACTCTCTTAGCATTCATTATACTGTATATAGCAATATAAGTCTGACTAATGGTGAACACAGAACTCATTCTCTCGCCAACTTAACACTCAAAAGGTAGACCTGATAAAAATACAGACCTGCACTATTACAAGTTTAAAATGAAAAAAACAACTATTTCAAAGTTTTCCCTTAATGCATTGCATCTGAGCAATGCATTCATTCTGGGCAGCATTCATTCTGATGGACAGAGGCAGCATTGCAGTGCCATCCCCCATTCTCGATGCTTCTTGTCCTCCAATTAAATACTTTACTCAAATGAAATACATTATGGAACATTTTAAAATGTTGTTTATGTTTTCTTTATGTTTATCATGTTTTTTTAAAACTAGTTTTGGTCTATGTTTAGCATGTAGTATTTAGTGTGTAGTGTGTTGAGTGTTAAGTCGCTGTGTGATGAGTTTAGTGTTGTTTGTCAGACAGTTATGTTGTGTAATAACGTCCTGCAGTTTCCAATGGGTTCCAATGAGCTCATGGACATGTGCACGCTGTAGTATGCCATTTACAAAAATTTACAGTAGTTCATTTCCGTTTTTACAGTTATTTAACAATATAAGTAAGTACTTCTACAAGAAAAAACCTTCTCTGACAGGAAGTAACCTCAAATGGAACAAAGACTCTCAAATGTACCGTCCACAAGTCTGCAATAAGAAGAGGAACATTTTAATGTACGTTGTTGATCTCTCGACTCTGTGTTCTTGTAGGTGAACGAAGAGACAGTGGAGAGGTTGGTGGTCCAATACCCTCACATCGTGTTCAGCACAGTGATGCAGGACTGCAAGAGAACCCTGGAGAGGGCTTATCAGATGGGCTGGAGCCCCAACGCTTCCAATGCCTCGTAGCTATGGCTGGATTATACACACACACAAATACACACAAATACTTATGTATGTATTCACAAAAGGACCATTTTTATCACAAACATTGACAGTGTGCAGCACATTTTCAGCTCAGTTCAGTTTGCTTTTCATTTACCGTTCAAACATGCATATGAACACCAGTCTACCATTAGGTTCTAATTCAACCAAAGCTGGTACGTTTATCATCATCCAGCCCAAAAGCAACAATACGCTGCTCCTTTTTACTTGAGGGTGTCAAGATGTTGCGCTCTTGTGGTATTTGCTACAGCGAGGGAAAGAATACCAAACGTTCGTAGACTGAACTGGATGCAGAGATGAACGATAAAAACGGCAGTCTCAAAGAGAACAATCTACAAACATCAACAGACAAGTCCTTTGAGGCGTTCACTTCCTCCTAGGCGACGCCCACTGGAGTCGAAGACCGCAACAGCGACGTCATCGTCTTCTACGCTCCCGGGAGGGTCTTAGGACAAATGTGCGATGTTTATCTTGACTTTCTTGCTCGTGCGGTATCGTGTTAAGGGATTTGTGGATTTCTGTGTGTGTTTAGATCTTTTAAATGTTGTCCTGGTGGCACACACACACACACACACACACACACACAAGATTGGCTCCAGTTGCGGTCCACCCTTTTGCAACTGAATAGCAGGAAACCACATTGATTACTTGTCTAAAAAGTGCATGATTAGATTGAGATTGGCATCTGATTTAGTGACTCCGTCTGAAAAAGATCTCAAATTGGAATGAGCATCTGCATGATATGACAGCAATACTCGTTTTTTTTTCTTTTTTCCATCACATTGCTGGAAAAAGAAGATGCCTCCACTGAAACATCATCCAACATCTTTACAGTGGAACCTCTAAGGTCGAACAACACAATCCATTTTTTGGATTATCCTAGCGATGAATGTGTATAAATATTACATTTATACAAAAAAAACTTTGTCAAACATAATTAATTAATTCGTCCTTACTTTCACTCATAGTGAATCAAGGAAATGTAGTTCAAATCCTGTCCTATATTTTATATTAATGCCGACATAATGTAGCCATACTTTGCCACTTTCCCACAACATACTAATTAGCATTTCTAGTTCTTATGCAATTGCTTTTTTCTTCTTTCCAGTCTTGTGGTGACATCACAAAAACACACAAAACTGCCAAAGAAAAGAAATTCTGATATTCTCACAAAATAACATTCGAGGCATATATTTCCAAGATGTTTTCAACCTTAGAGGTTCTACTGCATTGACCAAAACCACTGTATATGATTTTATAATCATATTCAGGTCAAGACCTACTTGGTCTTGACCTGTCAAGATGTCAAGATGACCTGTCCTACCTGGGACCCAATCTGATGAAGTATTACTTCCGACAAAGCTTGTCAACTTAGGAAACCTGCCTTGGCAGATAAATGCCACCTAATCAGTCTCACAAAATAGATATGTATCTTCTCCTATGTTATCATATTCCCATTGTATGCCCTGATATATTCCTATCCATATACATATAGTAGTAATTTGGATTTACTTAACCTTATATTGATATTGAGCATATACTCGTAATGTTAGCTTTGTAGCAGTTGAAAGAGGGATTTCTCGGTGATAGGGATCACATGAAGCAGAAGTCGGAAGTAGCAGAGCGTTGATCATGAGCCATCAGCATGTAGACGAGTGCAGACCAGCACAGGGTCCTTTTTGACGCCTTCACCCCCCGCCCCCCAACCAAAGTAGTCACCCAGCTCAGAACAATAGCTTCTTTTGGACTATACCAATGTACAGTACAATGTAGTTTGAGTACAGCAAGACTTTATACGGCTTAAGACGTTTTCACACAAGTAAAAAGTTGATTTTCCCCTTGTCAGGATTTGTAGACGTTCCCAGACGGGGGGGGGGGCTGCTCCCACCGTCTGTTTTTGTTCTTTTCTAATCCCCCCTACACACGTTCTCCTCTCTCTGCTAGATGTTGACATACTTGATTCTTGATTTGTTAAGGCAAGCGTAAATGACTGCATTTGCATAAAGATGAATAAAACACTACAACTTCAAACTTTGGCTCGCTTTCTTTTCTACGTGCGTGAAATTGAGGCGGCACGGGATATCTAAAACAGCAGGGAAATATATATATATATATATATATATATACTTTTTCCCTCTCATTTTTCATAAGAGTGGAGACAGCTCTTGGCTGCAAGCCTTCGTCTGACTCGTTACTTCAATGACATTTTTAGACCATAATGAGTATGATGGTCAACATGGTAACATTAGCAATCAGAGAGGATTGCATATGTGCAGATAAAATGTAAATAAGAATGCCAGCACACAGCCAAAGGTCACCGAATGTGCTGCACAAATGGAACAGAGTTTATGTATTGTTAGAAATAAACATGTCTTCCTCAGATATAAGAAATCGTTTGTTTATTTGCGACTAAGATCAAAGATTGTGGTTGTGGTTTCAGAACATATACACCCACATAATGTTGCTTTTTTCCGCATTATTCCTGTTAGAATACTCATAGTGTAGTATTTTTAAAAATGTATTAAATATGTATCAAAGGTCACAAAATATTTCAGAGTTGTGCATCATGGTTTGAACATCACTCACGGTTTTCAAAAACATTAATTAATAAATGGTCACTGTATTGTGGTTGACTGTAGTACAAAAATATAATATTAATATGCTATTATAAAAAGTAATATGTAGTATTGTGGTCACTAGGTCGCCAGTAATGTTACCTCAATGAGACATCACCTTAGATTACATGACCTTAATACTGCATGGAGTCAGCCATGGCATAGTGGGGAATAAAAGGTTCTCCCATTTCGTGTGGAAGTGGTAAGTTTTCAGCTTCTTACTTTGTCCTTCTTCCCTACTTGGTTTAAAACCCTTTCTTAAGTTTGGAATAAATGGCACCAAGAAGTGCTATTGTGCACTTTATCCACATTTTACATATGAATTGTATATCTACACTGTGTATCCAAAGTAATGTAAGTCATCTATTGGATGCAACAGTGTAAGGACAAACATCAACAGCACTGCAGCGCTAACAGTCACATCATGCTGGGTTAAACTATTCGCTGAAGAAAATCAAAACGATCAAGACAACTTCTCCCATGTATGTAGCTAATTGACTGTTGGCAAAAGTATGTCCTTTATTTTAAGACTTCTTGTGAGAAGGGAGAGAAATGAAACATTAGAACACCATAACCTCAGTTTTCCATAATAGCAGACCTTGAATTCTGTCTTTGAAACCTCTGGAAGTAAATGTAAATAACAGAAGGTCTGATTTTAGATTTAAAGGGTTTCAATGATGTTGAATGAAGGGCAATCATGTTCACTGAGTTGGAGCTTCCAGAACGGCCTTGCATGTTTTGTTAGGTCCGCCATAGAGGTAAGTTAAGCGTCATTAAAGGCAGTCTATGTGATAATGCTGTAATATAAGTCAGGTTTGTTTCCCAGTGTTAAAGACGCTTTTGCAGAGAGAAAAACGCTCTCTTTCAATGGCTTGTCCGTTCATTAGCCGTGACAAGCAGAGACATGAATAATTTGCCCTTTGGCTTTGGCTCCTCTACATCTGGTTAAGGCCTTCTCATTTCACGACGACACCACTTTTTAATGTCTTGGCTACAAATGAGCTGATCTCCTCCGCACCACATTTCCCCATTTCTCTCTCTGGGGTAAATTATGCAGCATGGTGAATTTTAATGCCGCCAATTAGCCCCTCTGCAAATGTGAGTGTATGCCATCGATTCCCCTGCTGATTGAGGTGGATTCCATCAATGCTTCGCACTCCTCGGACTTCTGCAATATTCATCAAGGTGGAAAGGAGGCGTTGGATTGAGAGACTGCCCTCTGGAACGGAGAAAAGACGCTACATGGTGAGGTTGCTGCAAACGAGAGGTTGTAATTAAGCTGTGTAAATATTCATGCGGTCGTTATACATTTTTAATGAGGTGCTGGGAAGAACTGACACTGACCATGCAGGGGGTTGTTACGTTGGACCTGCAAGGACATCTTTGAGTTAGGGGGATGAAGTCATTGCTGGCAGGATCCCATTAACCTGAATATAAGACGCTTTGTTTTCCAGATAGGAAAGTCAACAAACCAACAGGTTGTGCGAGTTGGAGCTTTTCTTCCATTCACTCACACAGACTGGTGTACTGAAAACACAACAAGGAGCCCCTTATAAAACGGTTATGATACTATTTTTAACCAATCCTAGTGACCAGTGGAGTCCAGTCTTCAAACATTTTCAAAAAATGGGTCTTGACGAAAAGCAGGACGGACGGAATAACGGAAGGTCCTGATACGTCCCTTTACCGTCTTACGTCAAATATAGGATTTTGCATCCGGGTAGTCAAAGACAAATTTGTAATTGAGCAGTTTATTGGTTCTTTCCAACGGCGCTACTGGGAATTTTCCACCAGGGTTGTCCCAAGTCTATCCTGTCTCAGTTACAACCTCCGAAGGTGGAATATTGATGGAACGATGACACAATACGGGGGAAAAAGCAAATTAATCCTAACTTGAGTGTAAAAGGGGCGAATGATGCATGGCCGTGTGTCCCAAAAAAGATTTATGTAAACTGTTTGGACAAAAATCTTGGGATTAATTAATCAGGTTGTTGGCCAAGACCGCTTCAGTCTTCATCCTTCCCAAGACAATTTGGACAATTGTTCCAAGTTTGTGTCGGAGCAGTTTTGGGAAGATTCCCAAGGCAAAATTCAAGGTCCGTTATTGGATGCTTGGATGACTTTGGTTGGTGTGGAAGACCTGACAGAGACCCGACCTCAACCCTCTTTAAACATATATAACACGAAGGACAAAGTTCCCATAGATGCACTCCAAAATGTTGAGAAGTAATGGAAGAACTCCAGATTGTCTTCCAGATGTTTTTTTTGTCCATAATGAGAACCTGCTTGTAGGACATCATAATTGATCTTCTCAGTTTTATCCCATTCATCTTCCTCTCAAACGTTTCATCAGCAGTTCTCATATTGCATCCCTTGCCTCGTGTTACCTTCCTGTTCTTCATGGTTCTTCTGCAAAGGGTCTGTTCTGGCAACTCATCCACTGCTTTCCCCCTTTGCCCTCTCCCAACTTAGATTCTTCATCTCTTTTGGAACCAACCCTCATAAGATATTCCTGACTCCAAAGGAACCTGGGCAGTTCTGGCCCAGGCCCTGGTTTGATTTACGTTAGTTGGTTTGTTTTCTTCGATTTGTGTCCTGAGGTCGACTGCTGAACAGTCCGAATTTGGAAGCCTGGAGCTTGGAGTTTGCATGTTCTCCCCATGCTTGGGTTTTTTCTCGATACTTTGGCGTCCTCATGCTGTCCAAAACATTTCATGTTAGCTTAATTCGAGTGATCGGCTGGCGACTAGTCTGGAGCGAACCCCACCATCAGCGAGGATAGGCAATTGCTGCCATTTGTACATGACATCGGATCTCACCATGCATCAAATGATATGATTGCAGGAATCCGTGTTGTCGGCTTGTGTGTGAAATACACAAGCAAATAAACGTTTGATTTTTATGTCTCCAATGGTGCCAATTTTGCGGACTATCTTCGGAAAGACGCTAGGGTTTACTCACGCTAGGTAATCCATGCAATGTTTGGGCTGTTTTGAAACGTAAAAGTCCTCTTACGAGGAATCGTTTCTAGTCCGGCACGGGTCAAACGGTCCTGTGTGAGTGTCCCGGTCTCTGCATCTAGAACTTGGACTTCAAAATGATGGATTCCAACCTGAACCGGAAGCTACAATAAAACCAGCACTCTGTGCTCATAAAGATAAAAATAAATGAGATTTGTTAATCTGCTAAAAATGTTGATGTAATAAGCTCTGGCCGCTGGACAGAATGTTAAAATGTGTTGCCAAGGATAATGTAGTCCCTCAAATTCCCTCCATGTATTCTAGATGTTGTCTCTTCGCTCTAACGGGTGTTAATTGCGGCATTTGGGGTGGAGCCGGGCCTAGCGTCTTTGCAGCAAAGGTTAATTAGGAACAGACAAAGCAAAAGTATGTCCTCATATTTATTTTTTTTCCATCTTGGCGAAAAATGAGAAAGACACAGCGATTGGACAGGGAGAGGAACAATTTTTCTCTCCAACGATCCTCATTTCCATGCACGCTCCAGCGGCCGTTGATATGCAGATGTGGCCAACGGATGACATTTAAAAAGTAGTTAATTGTGCAAATCTTTGTTTTACACCAGAAAGGTCGGGGATAGGGACAATTTCATCTTCCAACGAACACTCCCTCCCAACGCCCTTCCTCTGGGGAACCAGTAGGTTAGCGTATGAATATTTAGATAAAAAACTGTTTGGGATATTTCTTTGAATCCAACAGGAGATGACTCAGCAATCGGCCTGAAGAATTCAATCAGTCAATGGAACTATTGGGAATTTGTCGGATATCTTTTCTCTAATACGGTTTGGAAAATAGAATGGGGGGAGCGGGTTGGCTCCTAACGTGAAATGCGGACGAGCAAGCACCCGGTATTGAAGATTCAGCAGGTGCACAGATTGGAAATTTTACACCTGGTTTCTCCTGAATAGCACAAATGGGTCTATAATTGCTCCATTTCATCACCCCCCCCCCCCCACCCCACCCGTCTTGGTGACATTAAGGGGAGCTTGTTTTGGGAACAAAATACAGCAGGGATATTTTACATTGTATGTGGCTGTAAAAAATACATACAGAAGCGTACATATCTGTCTGATTGTGACCAAAGAACACATTTTTCCTCTCCATGATATCCTTCAAAAGCTTTTTTTGTTGATTTTCCATTATTAGTACTTCTTTGTTGGTTTTGCTTTCCGTCCAGGACACCTAGACTAGAAATCTCAAAAGCTTATTGTAGTTGAATCAGTTATAGTCAAGTACATGTTATGTAGCTTGGATGCTAGAATATACTAGAATAAAAGTGCTTGCAGAAATGTGTCAGGAACCGTATCTCCAGTTTTGTCTTAGGGCTCGAGCACTGACCAGTGCGAAAGCCCTATTGTAACCGTAATGTTTGTTTTTGGTTTCCATGCAAAATACAAAGAAGATGTTTCTTCCAGATTTGGAGATGTTTTTCATTACTCAGTCCTCGATAAAGTACGACATGTGATTTAGCTCACAACTTTTTGGATCCTACATCCGTCTTTGTGTGCTTTTCATTCATTAGAACGCAGGCCTGTTCAGGAGCTACAGATGGTCGGGTCGAGACCCCAGCGGTGTTCTGGGGGTCACCCGGCCCAACTGCTCTGACATGTCAGACATGCTGGTATGCCTCGTCACTCCCCACTTCTCCAGCGTAACAAAGGTTTTCGGCCAGCTCCCCTCTGGAGCGACAGGCCCAAGTGGCTTGCAGGGACGTGAGGCGTGACGGAGCCCCAGCCTCAAGGCCAAGCGTGTGTGCACCCCCTCCTCGTCAGAACCTCCTTTCAAAGCCCCCACAACCACCTCCTTTTTCCTTCCTTTCTCCGGTCCTAGTGTCCATTTAATCCCCCTTCAGTTCCATCTCTCCACACTCAAAGCCGCCAATCGACCCTTCTCCCTCCTTCACAACACATTCCACTTTTCATTTGCCTCCCACAATCCTTAGCTCCTTACCTTCCTTGGACCCCACCTGCCTTGCTTTCTGTCCAGGAGTGCGTATTTCACACCCTGCTGGCTGGACAGGCTCAGAGTGATTTCCCAAGGTGCCGAGTGGTGATGTCACAACAGCCAGGATATGGACAATGAACACTGGTTCGTCTCCATGTTTAGAGTCGGAGAATTAACAAGTCAGATGATGCTTGCTGCTCTTTCCTCTGCCCTGTGCAATAATGAGGCGTATTGCTACGCTGCTTTATGGTTTATGTTGGACGCATTATGACCCCAGAGGGGCTAATGCGTGCTAAGCCAGACAAAATGACAACCATCCAACTGTGCGTCATGTGAAAAATTGCGGATTCAGTCAACCCAGGATGCAAGACGGGGTGATTGTTTCCCTCTGTACAGACTTAGCACGGGTGTCCGGTGTCTGTCACAGGGTGGCCATCATCTTTATGCTATTTTGTACTCAAGTAAAGGTGTAGAGTAAAAAGCCACTTCTTCTTTCTCTTCGGGCTTTTCTCTTCAGGGGTCGCCACAGCAAATCAACCGCCTCCATCCAATCTGTCTCTCTCACACCACCTACCCTCATGTCCTCCTTCACTACATCTATAAAACTCCTCTTTGGTCTTCCTCTATGCCTCCTACCTGGCAGTTCTAAACGCACCAATGTATTCACGATCTCTCCTCTGGACATGTCCCAACCATCTCAGTCCGGCCTCTCTGACTTCATCTCCAAGGCCTCTAACATGTAAAGTCCCTCTGATGTACTCGTTCCTGATCCTATCCATCCCGGTCACTCCCAATGTGAACCTCAGCATCCGCGTAGAGTAAAAAGGTACTAATTCTTAATTTATTTTAGTGGTTTTATTAATGATTTTCTTTTTTAATTGTTTAAAATGCCATTTTCACATATTTTCTTTAATTTTGTCCTGCTTTTAGCTTGGCTATATTATAAATCACAACACTATTCAATCTATCTCAATTTAAAATAAATGGGCATAATTTAGAATATTTTTCAAATTGACCAGACACAGTATTGGTATCACTGGTATCAGGTCGTAAAGGAATTCGCTGGTATCACACATCACCACTCACAAGCGTTGCGACACAATGGATTCCAGTGGGTGTCTGTGTCTCTTGAGGTCACTGGTGTGTGAGTGACAAGAAGAATAGCCTCGGCTCGCTTGGGTTAAGTTGTATGGCACAACCTTTTGGTCTGCATGTATACATTTCTAGACCCCCAAGTATTTTTTCTCAGGAAAAATAACCATGAAAAACCTCTGATTGCATGTTGATGCACGGTTGAAACGTGTTGGTGTGGCCTTGTCATGTAAACACATTAAAACAACATCATTTAAAAAATCAGCTTTCATATTAAAAGTGTTGTGTTCAAGGAAAGAAGGTAAACTGAATGGGAACAAAAATGTATTTACACAACCAGTGGCTTCTTCTCACAGCCCCCACCCCAGCTTCACCCACATTTACTTGCACGCGTTCACACCGCCAGGAGCTAAAGTCACCCCCCCAATGCAACACCCCCACTGTTGTTCACAGGGCATTCCTATACTTGGCCAAGGCGGGTGTTAATTGCCTGGCTCAGGGTCACTTCCACGGAAGCTACATGGGAATGTGCAGCATGGTGCTTTCCTTGCCCCGCTGCCGCCAACAGAGGGATTTGGAAGAACAGCTTTCCAGCCCACAGTCCCAATTCCCAAATGGTGCAGGAAAATAAAAACCTTTATGCGTTTGGTTATGGGTTTTTTTTGTTCTTTTCTCTGTCCTGCTTCATCCAAGCAGCTCTTTCTCCTGTCTGATGGAGGCCATTTATAGCTGCAAAGAACTTAATTAATACAACGGCACATTCTTTTTCTCCAAGCTAAACATGCCCAACAATACCCTGGCACCTTCTGCAGTGCCTAGGAGTGTGATGTGTGTGTTTGGAGAACTTCAGCATATGTGTCCATCTTCCACAAGACCTCTCCACCCATCGTAAAACCCTTAGAAAAAAAAATCACCATAACAGGAATTAATGACAGCTTGTCTCCTCACAGTCATTCTTTGCATTTTTAAAGATCCTGTTGTTTATTGTGAGAGCAGATACCAGAAAACAATAGCATTTCCTCGTCCATGCTCGGATATTCTATGTTCAGTGGAAGTCATTCACTCATGTTTTGATAAAAACAATCTACTACAGTAAATGTTTGTATTTGGACAATGTAAGCGTAAAAAAAACAAAAGACTTGAAACGCTGTAATATCCAAACCAGGTCAGTCTTGGTGAGTACAGATCATGTTTGGAAAACTTGATGATATCTGATTGGCTTCACGCTTTTACCTGGTAGATAACGTGTCTGTGGAATGTTTATGCTAAGCTCTCTTGATGGACACTTTCCATAGAAGAAGATGAACTGAACTCATCTGGCTCTCGGTATTCCCACTTTGCGGATGGGTTTCCCCCTCTCTCTTATCTGATATCTGATTGGCTTATCCTCCTCCTCCTCCTCCAGCCATCATTGATGGCTGGTTTTTGAGGAGAATAATATTGTTCCGTGAACTAATTACTCATCACATTAGACAAGATGGTCAAAAGTGTGTGTGTTTTTTTTAAGGATGCTTATTTTTTTTAACCACTTCAGCACACAAATTTCCAGTTTGCAATTTCTTTTTTGGCCTTCACACATTTTTCAATTCATTTATATTAACTGTCTCTTGTTTTACATTTTGTTTTGTTTTATATTATATAATATATTTTAAACCTGTTTAAACCACTCAAACCTTTTCAATTTTTTTATTTTGAAGTGCCTTTTAAAACAAAAAAGTTTTCAAATGTTTTTAAAAAATGTAATTTAAAGAACAAATTTCTAAACAGACCAGGGTTCAATTCCACCTTCGGCCATCTCTGTGTGGAGCTTGCGTGTTCTCCTCGTGCATGCGTGGGTTTTCTCCGGGTACTCCGGTTTCCTCCCACATTCCAAAAACATGCTAGGTTAATTGGCGACTCCAAATTGTCCATAGGTATGAATGTGAGTGTGAATGGTTGTTTGTCTATATGTGCCCTGTGATTGGCTGGCAACCAGTCCAGGGTGTACCCTGCCTCTTGCTCGAAGACAGCTGGGATAGGCTCCAGCACCCCCTGTGACCCTCGTGAGGAAAAAGCGGTAGAAAATGAATGAATGAATTTCTAAACAATCAAATTCTACAAAAATTACATTTTTACAATTATATTTTATTTGTAGATTTATACCTAAATATATACAGTTGTCCTTCTTTTATAGCAGTTAAATGGTTCCACACTGGACTACCATAAATAAATTTCCAAGTAATGTTAATAAATGGAATATTTTTGTACTTAGCGCATAGAAAACCAGTTTGACTTTCTGTTTTTTTTAAACATTATTACAGCCCTGTAGACATAACATATAGACACCTTTACACTCCTATCATTCACTATTTATAACACATTCTGCAAGTCTTAATGTTGCTCGGACTGCGAGCTAGCAACCCAGGGAGCTAGTAAGCTAACCAGTTTGACTTAAATTTAAATCTTGAGAAGTCTACAACTTACCACTTCCACATGGATTGGGAGGTGAGTTTTTTTCACTTTTGGACATGGCATGTAATGTAAGATTTGGTGCCATTACTGCCACCTAGTGACCAGAACACTACCTATCATTTGTATTGCAATATGGTTTGACTAATAATAGAACATATTCTACCATGAAACATTGACCATTTAGTTGTGAATTTTCTGAAAAAATGGATTTCATATCATATATATTTCTAATATAGCAGTGTCTTTTATTAAATGTGGAGAAAATGAAAGATATACTTTAAATCTAACACTGGATTTATCTGAAACCTGTGGCCAGTCAGTCAGTCAGTGTTGACTTCACCCAAGTTCTTATGATTCTCTTTTCAAAAGATTTATGTGATAACTTTATTTTACTGGGCAAAGTTCATGGAAATCTTGCAAGACTGATAGTCTAATAGAATGTCTAGTGACTGCTTAATCCCGCTACTTAGCAGCCTGAACACAAACCAACCAACCTTTATTCTGATCAACGCTGCAGACGTGTGCCACTCTGCTGCACAGACACGCTCCATTCTAATCCCAGTCTCATTCAACAGACCGCTGGGCATGTTTGGGGTTGAGGTGGGGGGTTTGCAAAAAAAAATTGCAATCAATGATCATACTTGGGAAAACAATACAACGTTTCTACAGCAGCTTCTTTCTTTGTGCAAACATGATTCAATCACCCCCACACTCAAAAGGTCTGGTCTTGATTCCAATAGCCTCTCCAATTTCTGTCCCATATCCAACCTCCCCTTTTTGTCCAAAATCCTTAAACGTGTCATAGCTGCTCAACTACAAACTCACCTCAACTCCAACAGCCTGTTTGAATCCTTCCAGTCCGGCTTCCGTCCCAAACACAGTACTGAAACAGCTCTTCTTAAAATCACTAATGATCTTCTTACCTCCTCCGACTCCGGCCATCTCACCATCTTCATCCTCCTAGACCTCACCGCAGCCTTTGACACCATCAGCCACTCCATCCTCCTGTCCCGGCTCAAAACCAGCCTCAACATCACCGACTCTGCTCTGTCCTGGCTCCAGTCATACCTCAAAAATCGTCAACAGTTCGTGCACATAAATAGCTGCTCCTCCTCCAAAGCCCCTTTACCTCAAGGTGTTCCCCAAGGTTCGGTGCTTGGTCCTCTTCTCTTCATCTTCTACATCCTCCCACTTGGAAATATCATCCGTCGTCATGGCCTCAATTTCCACAGCTATGCCGATGATATTCATCTTTAAATCTCCACCACCTCCATCAACTCCAACATCTACTCCACCCTCACCAACTGCTTAACTGACATCAAAACCTGGAAGGAACACAATTTCCTCAAACTTAATAGTGACAAAACAGATATTATCATCATTGGTCCCAAAAACATCACAACACCCACCCATAACTTCTGCCTCAAACTCGACAGCACCACCCTCATTCCATCCCCACTCATCCGCAACCTTGGTACCCTCCTGGACCCCACCCTTTCATTTGAACCCCACGTCAAACAATTAACCCGGACAGTATTTTTTCATCTTAAGAACATAGCCCGACTCCGTCCATCACTTACATTCGCTGCCGCTGAATCCCTGATCCAAGCATTTATCACCTCCAGAATCGACTACTGCAACAGTATTCTTTACGGTACACCATCCAAAACCCTCAGCAAACTACAATATATTCAGAACTCAGCTGCTCGCCTCCTCACCTCCACCTCCTCACCCGACCTTCCCTCCTTCAAAAAAACAACTCAAAAAAACTTTTTTTAATGTTTAATATTTTATACCTGACTGCTGTGCCCCGCCCCGCTTTTAGCCTTGTTTTTAGCTTTGATTGAATGTATGGATATTGTATTTTAATGCATCGTTTACTCTGTTTTTACTCAACTTCATTTTTATTTCTTATTTCTTTTTTTCTCTACTCTAAAGCATCTTTGAGTACTCTGAAAAGCGCTATACGAATAAAATGTATTATTATTATTTATTGTGATCTGATGGTGCACTTCCCTACAGGCCCCCACCCCGCCCACCCTTTCTCTGATTCAGGACGACGTCTGTCTCACTCTCTGGAAGGAAGATTCTTTTACATGAAATGCAGTCAAAAACTTCCCCAACCTTTTATCGTATTATGCTAATGGATTTGCACTACCAAGTATCTCAAAGTAAAAATACAAACACAAAGTGCGACACTGAGCAGTTGGATGGGTTTGGTACCTTGGTTAAGGCTTCCTGGCATCTTTGTTCAAATTTTACATTTTGGAAAATATAACCTTACAGGTTATTTTCAGGTTTAGGATATGTGTGTGGGTGTGTGAGTGACAAGAAGAAAACCTCCGACACACTTGGAGAGAAGTTGGTTGGTGCCACCTATTGGTTTGTGTATATTTCTTGGGAAAAACAGAATTCGGTCAATTAAATTTGGCCCCAGGGCACCCCATTGGAAATTTTTTTGGTAGTTTTCACATGCTCAAAATCCAGCAAATTGTGTGTCTCCTGGGGAACATAATGGACCATAAACATTGGCATCTTTGGCCCGGCCATATTTGTGGCCATGACTGTATCTGGTAACCAATGTTGTCCGAAGAAAAAAATGGTAATGGTAATGGTTTTATTTCATTTGACCATGCATCAGATTACAATTGAATGCATCACATAATCAGTTCACAGTTCCACATGTTCAAAAGGAGTAGGAAGAAGCAAAGCTTATTAAATCCTACCCCTCCATCTGGTACTTTTACAATCAGTAACTGTTACATTTTTTTTAATTATTTGTCCCCACTAGGGTCGCTGTCGCCTATCCCAGCTGTCTTTGGGTAAGAGGCCGGGTACACCATGGACTCCTTCCTTTCCAGGTCTGTTGTATTTCCGTCTCATTCTGAGGCATTCAAGATCCATTTTGAACACCGGCTTAAGTTGTTACTTTGCAAACATGAGAAGTGACCCTTCTCTGGCCAGACTCTTGAGGTTGCGGCCATGGCTCATACTTCTTCTTCTACTACTACTTCCAGCTCTCGGCCCTTCCTTCCTACCACAAACTGGCTCCCACGTCGCACATCGACCCAAAAGCTCATTTTTTCCCTTCTCCTTTTCTTCAACGCCATGATCCGCCTGACCTCCTCGGATAACAAATCTCTCCCTGCGATGACAGGAGTGACTTTTTTCTCTCTTGCTTTCTTTCTTTCAAGTGATGAAAAGAGAAGTATATCGACTTTGACGGCCGGCAACAGAAAACATCAGAGGTGTTCTTCTCAAAGCTGATGGGGCTACAAAGCAGATCAATAGTTTTCATACTCGGCGGTGTGGTGGACTGCCATGCAAGCGCCCCAACCAGAATCGGATATTTTAATTAAAATGACTCTCGCTTCCTCTCTTCTCCTGCCTCATGAATCAGAAAAGTGAATCCCTCCGCTGAATAATTGCCCAAAACGAAGCTGTCACATGCAAAGAGACGGCGACAAAGTGGATGTGTCGCTACAAGACAAGAGGCTTTTTAACTGAAGAAGTGCTCTCAGTCAACGGTGGAATAAATCGTCCCTGCTCTTTCCTTCTCCTTCAACTTCGCAGAAGACAAACTCTTATTTGAAAGGCACCCGGGTGACACTTAGCACGGAACACTTTGCTCTGTCCTTCTCAAGGTAACACAGTAGGAAGCCTTTTGTGCATCCTTTCCACTTCATGTGATTTCTCCACACTGGTCTGGACCCCCAGTGTCAAGCTGATATCACAAGCGGTTCTGTAATGATTCTCCCTTCCCCGTAAAAGACATTGTTAGCAGCGCCAGTCATCATCATCAAGGTCTCGTTATCGTCCTGTCCATCAGTGCTATCATCATGGAGCCGCACTATCGTGATGACAACACGAGGGTTTGGACTCACGCTGATAACATCTTTTTGCAATGTGATGCAGGAAGAGGCATGTGGAAAATGTTGTTAAATGTCCTCCCACCATCCTCATGCGATGACTTGCTGTTGGCCTCGCCTGATTTGATGGCAAAATTCTCTTCGAGAACTCATGCCACTCCTTGTTTCAATACGTGAAAGGTTGCATGTGTTGACCGTCACCTTTGAATGCAAATAAGGTAAATATATATACATATACATATGAGTTTCTTTTTTTAAACTGAATTTTGAATTATGTATACATACAGAATTATACATAGTTGAATGTTCAAAATTCAGTTAAATACAATATATAGATTCAATTTAAATAGTATTTAAATGAAATATTAATTCATATTAATTATTATTTAATTTAAAATATTTATATATGTGTTTATGTTGTATGTACGTATATAAATTTAATTAGTGTTATTATATACAAAATAATTAAAAACTATTATTAATTATGAATGTGTATTTATTTAAATTATTTTGGTGAGGAAAATTTATTAAAAAGCTTTAACAAACTTTAAATATACAAACTCTTTCCTCGTTTCCTTCGTAGGGTAGCTCCGGGAGGGGCTCAGAGTAGAGCCGCTTCTCCTTCACATCGAGAGGAGTCAGTTGAGGTGCCTCAGGCATCTAGTCCAGATGCCTCCCGGACGCCTCCCTGGTGAGGTGTTCCGGGCATGCCCAGCCGGGAAAAGGCCCCGGGGCAGACCTAGGACACACTGGAGGGATTATGTCTCACAGCTGGCCTGGGAACGCCTTGGTGTCCTCCCGGTGGAGCTGGAGGAGGTGGCCGGGGACCGGGAAGTCTGGGCTTCCCTACTAAGACTGCTGCCCCCGCGACCCGGACCCGGATAAGCAGAGGAAAATGGATGGATGAATGGAAATACAAACTCCAAATTGATATATTTTTAAATTATATCGTAACCCTGGCTCTTGCCAAAAGTCAGCTGGGATAGGCTCCAGCATTTCCACGCAACCCCAGTGAGGAAAAGTGACATAGAAATTGGATGGATAAATGGCTTTTATCATTTATAATTCCCTGCAAGTTTTTTAAGATGAATACTTATGAAAAAAAATCTAGACTATATGCAATCAGTGGGGAAATTCTGTTTAGTTTTTAAAAATATATAAATATGGATGGATGAAAATCAATAAAAATACTAATGTTTAACTTGAAAGCTAATTTCAAGTTTTGATTGGAGTACAAGATATCTGTGTATGATGCGGTGTAAGAAACTGTCAGGTAAGTCTACAGTAAACAAACCAAAAAAAAAACATTAGTCTTCCTAACCTAATAAACAGAGGCTACATGAATCATTCCGGGCTAATCATTAAGTGTGATTCTGCGCTGTTCAACAAAGCCCCAGTGAAAGATGATTCAGTCCAAAAAAACCCCCACAACATTTCATTTTGTTGTGCAATGTTTAGACCTGGAAAGTGGTCCACCCTGGAGGAATGTGGTTTGCATGATGTGGGCATGCTGGCGTGTGTGAAGATGAATCACTATAATAACCCTCATAGTGACCTCTCATTGGAGGCGGCAGGCTTGCTATTAACGCTAAACGTTGAAAAATTCAAACATCTCCTTATTTAAATAACAATGTTGAGCCCAGTGGTGCCATATTTTGGTAATAGCACCTTTTATTTGCATTCTGAGAGTCTTAGATGAAATTCAGTGTTGGGTTCTCGTGACTGGAAAATGTAAATATGGAGGATGTGGAGGTGTGGGTAGTTTCATTTTGAACAAAGTGGGATGAAGTCATGAAAATGCTATGTGCATTTTACTCAATGTATTGTAAGGATGTTGGTAATGGTGATAAAAAGTGTAAAAAGAAGTAAATAATACAGAATGAAATGAAAATGCTACGTACTTTTTCAGAAGTCACCGACTTGAAGGACATTTGGCGACTCTCCATTTACATTCCTCCATTATATTCCAACAAGTCTCAGTCCCACATTGTATTAACCCTCCTAACCTCCCACGGCGCCTCTTGTCCGTGCTTGCTGAGGTTTGTCCGTCTCCTCTGAGAGACGTGGAGCGTACAAACCATCCCCGTGATTCAACCTCTGTCCTCCCACGTTTGCACGCACACACCGACGTACCTACCTACACAAGAAGAAGACTTTTGGGGACAGGGTGTGCACGTACAATCCGAGAGGAATCATTAATGCGGCCTCACAGAAACGGGCATGATCCAATGTTGAGCTCAGCACACATGTCTTATATTGACTGTACACGTCCGTCATCGTACACGAAGTTTGTGCACGCTCTCGTCCTGAGAGAGATTTGAGTCGATGTGTTTGTTTTTGGAGCAGCGGGAAAGAATGTCGGGGTATTGACGGATTTGAGTCAACACGAACAAATCTCTATTGTCAAGATTTACGGTGGTTGTCACACTTTGTTTGTATATTGGATACATGCTAGTAAGCTGTGTTGTATTTAAAGAAACATGATCCATCGTCTGCATTTAAATCACTTTAACTCATTCAATCCCAGACATTTTTCCAAAGACAACCCCTTTGGTACCGGCCGTTTTACACTAAGGTACACAAAATATTGTGTTTAAGACCTTTCTTTGGCACTTGGGACCTCTATTCCTTCCTCACCTGTATTATGCTTGTTGGGTGATCTTTCTACAGTCAACGTAGGAAACAAATCACACACAACTCCTCATCACAGCGTTAAGCATTGCCAAGAAAACCATTCTTATCAATTGGAAATCCAAAAAAAACTGAACATAGCCTTTTACAAAAATCTTCTGTTAGATCATATAGCAATTGAGAGAATGTCTGCTGAATCCAAAGAACAACTGTCAGAATTTTAATCTATATGGGCTCCAATAATTAATCTCTTAAACTAATCTCTTAATCTAATCTCTTAATCTAATTCTCGAAGGGCTGAGTGTGCCTGTCTCTGCCCCTGGCGGTCCCGTTCCTCTGGCTTGGGGCATGGTCTTGGTCGCCGGGTTGCCCTGGCGTCTGGGGGGTGAGCGGGTGGGTGCCGTGTATCTCTGTCCCTTCTTGCTGGGCTGACCCCCTGGAGGTTCTGGTGGGGGTTGGTGGGGGGCTGTCCGGATCTGGGGATGGGGCGTGGGTGGGGTGGTGGTGGTCGTCCCGGGGGTGGTGCAGGCCGTCCCTCGGGGTGGTGGGTAGACGGGGAGCCGCATCCTGTGAGTGGTGGGCGCCTGCTGCTGCTGGGGGGGGCCTGTGTGCGTCCGGTGGCGCTGGTTCCTCCGCGGCCTCCCTCGCCCCTGGGGGTGGGCCGGATTTGCCCTGGGTGCTCTGGCTTGGCTACTGTGTGGGACTGTGGGGTGGGGGCATGGGAGGCTTTGGCCCTGCCCTTGGTGTGGGCACGGGTGGTTATACCCCGCTGCCCTTGCAGAGCCTTCCCCCTTAGGTATGTATATGGCAATATATGTGTGTGTGTAGGTATGCATGTATATATTTATTATTATCATATCTAAAATAGCTAAAAGATCTAAATTATTAGAAAATATATTATATATAAATTATTATATATTAAGTATCAATAGTAGTATCATTATTATACATACATAACTATTATCAATAAATAATATTACTATTATTATTATTATTATTATTACCATTATTATTATTATTATTACTATTATTGTTATTATTATTATTATTACTATTATTATTATGATTACTATTATTATTATTATCAAATACTTTACTTTATTTTTATTTATTATTTTTATTCTCAATTTTTATTTTTGTGTATGGTAGGCATGTGTGAGTTATGGGGACTGTGTGTTATTGTCCCTCTGGCTGTGGCTGTTTCCCGGGTGGGGCGCCTGGTAAGCTCATACAGGAGGGGGGGTCTCGTTTGTGCAGCTTGGGCTCTGGGTGGGGAGGTGCGGTGCTGGGGTGGGGCATTACCTGCTTCTCCCCCTTCGGTAAGGGGGTGGCTGGGTTGTGGTGGATGTGGGGCGGGCGGGTGCGGGGGCTGGCTGTGGGTGCGTGGGTAGCGGGGCGGATAGCGGTTGGGGTGGTGCCCTGCGCGGCGCGGGCCGGGATTAGCGGGGGGCTTGCTTGGGGGGCGGTGTAGTGGGCTCTGGGTTGTGGGGGGGCCTCGACCAAGGGTTGGGGGGGGGGGGGGACTGGCCGGTGGCTCACGGGCGGCCCCTGCTATTTGCCGGTGTCTGGTTGGCCCCTTCTGTCTCCGGTCTGGTGGCGGTCTTCCCGCCTCCGGGGTGTCCTACTCGGCGGGTCCGTGGGTGGATGGGAGATGTGTTGGAGACGGGTCGGCACTGTGGCGGAGGGTGGGACTGGGAGGGTCATTCACTTTTTGCGACTGTTGGGGTGGAGAATTTTGTTTCTCATGGTCTGAGAGTCATTCAGGTGCTTTTTGGCAAATTCCAGACGGGCTGCCATGTTCCTTTTACTAAGGAGTGGCTTTCGTCTGGCCACTCTACCATACAGGCCTGATTGGTGGATTGCTGCAGAGATGGTTGTCCTTCTGGAAGGCTCTCCTCTCTCCACAGAGGAACGCTGGAGCTCTGACAGAGTGACCATCGGGGCCTTGGTCACCTCCCTGACTAAGGCCCTTCTTCCCCGATTGCTCAGTTTAGAAGGCCGGCCAGCTCTAGGAAGAGTCCTGGTGGTTCCAAACGCCTTCCATTTAGGAATAATGGAGGCCACTGTGCTCATTGGGACCTTCAAAGCAGCAGAAATTTTTCTGTATCCTTCCCCAGATTTGTGCCTCAAGACAATCCTGTCTCGCAGGTCTACAGACAGTTCTTTTGACTTCATGCTTGGTGTTTGTGCTCTGACATGCACAGTCAACTGTGGGACCTTATATAGACAGTTATTATATTTCCAAATCATGTCCAATCAACTGAATTTACTGCAGGTGGACTCCAATTAAGCTGTAGAAAGATCTCAAGGATGATCAGTGGAAAAAAGATGCACCTGAGCTCAATTTTGAGCTTCATGGCAAAGGCTGTGAATACTTATATAAATGTGATTTTTTTGTTTTCTATTTTTAATAAATTCAAAAAAAGTCAAAAAAAACTTTTTCACATTGTCATAATGGAGTATTTTGTGTATAATTTTGAGGTAAGAGATTAATTTAATTCAGTTTGGAATGAGGCTGTAACATGACAAAATGTAGAAAAAGTGAAGCGCTGTGAATACTTTCCGGATGCACTGTACTTACAAATGTAAAACCATTTACAATTACAAAACTATTTACAATTTTCACATTTGGAACTGAAGTATATGTGTATACATATGTATGCGTTAATATTGCTGGACCCAACACTCCTCCACGCTCTCTCACTTCCTCCTTCCTGCTGTGTTTATCAAATGCACGTCTGCCACCTTCGGATCACTTTTAAGCAGTTTTTATGACTTAAAAGTGATCTAATATGTTGAAGGGACTGTTCCGATTTTTTGACATGAAGTTGTATGATGCTGCACGGAGGACGAGTGGTTAGCACGCAGGCCACACAGCTAGGACACCGACATTCAATTCCCCCCTCGGCCATCTCTGAGTAGAGTTTGCATGTTCTCCCCGTGCATGTGTGGGTTTTCTCCGGGTACTCCGGTTTCCTCCCACATTCCAAAAACATGCTAGGTTAATTGGTGACTCCAAATTGTCCATAGGTATGAATGTGAGTGTGAATGGTTGTTTGTCTATATGTGCCCTGTGATTGGCTGGCGACCAGTCCAGGGTGTACCCTGCCTCTCGTCCGAAGACAGCTGAATAGGCTCCAGCACCGCCGGCAACCCTTGTGAGGATAAGCAATAGAAAATGAATGAATGATTAAAAATGACATCCCCATCAGCAGCGACTTATCCCCCACTTGGTCCCCTAAGTCCAGCTCCAGTCGGAGGACCATTGATCCATGTTAGTTGCCGGGGTCAGGCAACCTATTATGCTTTTCCCACTTTTGTGACCTATAAATGTAGTTACAATGTTGTATTCTGGTGTTAAACAATACCAAAGATAAAAAAAATTAGGTTTGCACATTTGGAAGTGAGCCCTGAAAGAAGTTTTGGATGATTCAAAACACTGGGTTTGAAAAGGCGTGGCAAAACTGCCCCTTCATGATGTCACAGTGGGGACTTCCTTATATGGTTAATCGTTGGGAATCAGTTTGGGCCTGTGACCAATCACAGTACTGGGCATGCCCGGAGGTGGGCCGTGGGTGGAATAAATTAAAACAGACCATTTTGGCAGGAAGCACAAATGAAAGGAAATACAGCTGGAATAGGTGCAGATTCTGGAAGATCTAAAACGTTTCCTGTGCAGGTTATTGTGTGTAGCTGCTCTTCAGGAGTCTACAACTCCATACAAAGGGGTGAAGCGTTTTGGCAAGAAGCACAAATCAAAGGATATACATATGGAATAGGTGCAGATTCTGACAGCAAATGAGAAATGAACACAAAACATGAAAAGCTACCCTAATTATTATAAGAATGTTGATCATGTGAGACTCGATGGGCTGGATTGAACAATAAAAAGTGCAGTTATGGGGCCCCCTCGCCATACTGTGTCCCCACCCTTGTAATCGCTTGGCTCTGTGTTGCTGTCTTAACTTGAGTTTTATGTCCTACACACTTACAAGAGACTTAGTGTGATCCGGTGGCCTGAAGTGAGCTGAGGACATCACGGTGAAGAAGAAAAGCATGTTCACCCTGTGAGCGATGAGAAGAGGAATGCAATCTGGACCCTGACAGAGGTGGAACTGAACCATTTGTTTGCAGTGTAATGGAGAGAAGATGGGCTCGGTCCCTTGATAAGTTGGTCTGGTCGGAGCGGGCCTGGCTGGACCGCTGAATCAAGAGCGGGAAAAAGGTTTGTATAGAGAGACAAATACACGGCACAGCTGGAGAAGAAAGATGAAGTCAACATAATAAAAGTGATGCTGTTTATGGTCGGATGCTTGGAGGCACAGAAGTTCAAACTAGTCACAAACAAGCATGCGTCCATACAGACAAAGGTAGAGGATTTTTTTGTATGTGTAGCTGCCAAAAATCCAGATAACTCAGACCATTAAAAGCCAAATACACTTTTTCATATTTATTCTTTTAATTAAATAAATGTTCAGGCCTGTAATTATGACGTACTGTTGCTCCCCCAGTGGAGATATCTTTACGGTGCTAATGAAGTTGTATTCTTCAGGAAGTGGAGTTTGGCACGTAGCTTTAAATAAAGAAGGAATGTATCATGACTCTGTAGGGAGTCGCTTTCAGAGCTTCCATTGTTAAGCTACAGCTGCCGTCACTGGGAAGGACAGCGAGAAGCGGCGGAAGTTGGGTCCGCGATAGGTCAGGAGTTGACCAAGCAGTAGTGGAAGAGGAAGGGAAGAAAGAGGGGACGTCGCACTGTAAGTGGCATGTGGAAATGGAGGAGAGGGTGATGGCAGGAAGTTGAAAACAAGATGGAGGGAAAGGATGAAGAAAGGGTTGACACTCGTTTGACCTTGCAGATAGTTTGAGGCTTGGCTGGGGTGTGTATGTGTCTGTGCTTACGTGCGGCATGAACAAGCTGTGTCTTATTTACCAGAAAGGGTCAGGCTAACACCAGGGCACATAAACAAATCCATCTATCACCCACGGAAAACAAGAAAAAACATCTCTTCTCAACCAGCATCCACAAACACAGAAAAACATTCCAACATGATTGGTCCAAGTGTCTTTGACAAACTGCAACATGTCTAGCAAAACTGTAGATAAGCAAGTAGAGAAACAAAGACAGCAAAGGTTCCTCCTATGCATTGTTTCTGCATTGTTTGCACTTAAAAAATTGTATTATTTACTATGTACTATATTGACAAAAATATATGAGTTTTTTTAGAATGAAGTAGTAAAAAAAGAAGAAAATTAATATAATGTAATAAGTATCAAAATATTGCATAAATACAAATAATAAAATAAATGTTACATGGTAATAATGTAATAGAAAACATATCCAAACAAATTCATAGCATTAAATGTCATAACACACGCATAAACAATGCCAAAGTTTCAGATAATGGTTCAAAACGCTGGGTTTCAAAAGGCGTGGTAAAACTGATGTCACAAAGGGGCGGGCTTCCTTATGTGGTTCATAGTTAGGAAGGACTTGGGGCGTGTGACCAATCACAGCGGAGTTGTCATGGCCGGAGGCGGGCTGTGGGTGGGATAAATTAAAACAGACCGTTTTGGCAGGAAGCACAATATGAAGGAAATACAGATGGAATGGGTGCAGATTCTGGAAGATCGAGAATGTATTCTGTGCGGGTTATTGTGTGTACCTGCTCTATAGGACACCACAACTCAATAGTGTCGAAAAATGCTATAAAATATGGAATAAAATTATACTTATAATACAATATAAAACAGAATCATACAATAACAATGAATATTATTGAAAATCCTAAAACTGTGTGAACATTCATAATACATTCAGAAATTGAAATTTACAAGTACTGTACTAACACAAGAAACACATGTTTTATAGTATAACAATAAAAAAAAGTTTAAATATTACATGAAACATCACGAAAAACTCCCAATTTAATGAAAATAAAATCAAAATACAAAAAAGGAGAAAAAACAAAGACATTTTATGACAATAAAGGTGTCAGGCAAAAAGTTGCAATATAACAAGAACAGTCCTAATATGAAAAAAAACATAATTTTACACATTTTAATTTTACACATCTAAACTCCACATAAACATAATGCGTCATAGTGTTTCCCTAACAAATACATCAACAAAACTCACATTATCAGAACAGTCTTCATAATCATTGAAATAATGCAAATATTGCAATATTCTGCAGTGTAAATAGTGAATAGTTGTTGAACGCTGCAGACTTTGGCGATGTGAGCAATCCATCAAGGCCATGCAGCAAGCTATCGACCATTGTTTGATTAATGACAGCGGCTATCTCTGCTGCAATCGCCTCTCATCTGCCGCTGATGTGGCTTCGCCCATCTGTCTGCTCCACTTTCACATCACAACATCCAGCATCGTGCCTGCAACCTGCACAAGGCCGCTAATGATCCGCCCTGCCCTTGTTCCTCCATGTAAAAATACTCCCCATCCATAATCAACATCATCGGCCATAACGCCTCCGATAAGCGTCCGTCTTCGGGGGGAAGTTGAGCAGGATGAAGGATGAGCATTGGTGCTCCTCTGGAGGCGTCCAAAAGCTACTCAATCATCTTGTCCGAACACTTCCTATATGGCAGCTCCAAGATGGCCAATCACTGCTGCAAGCTACATTTTAATGACATTATTTTTCATCATGTTTGTTACTATCAATGTGATATTCAACACTAACTCCCCTTTCAAAGTATGCCATTGCTGTGGTTGTGCCTTAAACAGGAAGGGCTTTCTTCAGGCTGCCAATATGTACAATTTTATAGTACTCAGCGTGCAATTTTACTCTTGAATACGCTTGTATGGTCTGCATTTAGGTGAATTTTCTTGGTTTCAGTTTCAAGTTTAATCTGTACAGTACAGATAAATTTTCTCTAGTATTTCAAGGGGGGGGGGTGACTTGGCATATATCAGTGTAATGTCTTGAGAATAAAGTGGCACAGTGGTAATATAAAAAATAATAACACTGGTCTACACTTTCAAGATAAAAGTGTCTAAATCTCTTTTATTTTGATGAGATGAATTTAAAATGCTGGTTGGCTAATATATTCAAGGTATTTAATTATATTGTTTATATCAAAATCCTATCAGTTTATACTCCACAGTTCAATGGAAAGAATGCAAAAAGGTGTATCTTCAGTGACGTATTTCAGCCAAGGGCTTTGTGGGACTTCAGGAGGTTTACCACCAGCTGCTTATAATGATCTCCCTTGTACTTTCCTTTCCTTTCCTTTCTGCTGCCGTTCATGACATTTCTAGACATGCATGCACTTTGCCCACTTCCAAGGAAGACATTTCTGCAAATAAAGGCAAAACAAAAATATAAAAATGAATGTATTGGGGTGTGCAGACATTTCAGATAGAACTCGTTGCTTATAAACACACCGTACCTTCTGATAAACTACCGATTCCTATTCCCTATTTTGATCCAACACTTTTGACTTTTTCTTTATTAGTGACCTAAACCAAGAAAAATGTCACTACTTTTGTTCCGGAAGCATTTAGCTTGTAGACCAGTTTAACAAGAAAGAATGTTATATTATTACGGGAGCATTGGTAGAAAAAAGTTGTTATAGTACTACAATAAAGTAATACTCTTCTAAAGAGTAAGAAAAAGATTTTGCAAGATTTGGTTGGAGTACCATGTTTTTGTACGGCTTTTGGCCCATATGATGTGTGTGTGTATGTCTCTATATGCAAGTCATGCTCAACATGTGTCGTGGAAGGCAAACAAACTCATCCTGCATAAATTGACATCTTTCCTTGTTTAGCTCGAGACAAATGATGAAGGGCTCACCCGCTAGAGCTCATTTGAAACAACGCCAGGAGCTCGACATGCAAACTTGCTAACTTTACGAAACTAAAACTTTGGACCGTCCTAATATAGATTTCACTCTGAGGCTAGGTCGTAATTGCAAGTAGCAGGAGTGGCTGTTCGTGTGTGTGTGTGTGTGTGTGTGTGAAAGAGGCAGACGCCATCTGGCAGCTGTAATATTTATGAGCACAGGAAAAGATGAGAAGTCAGGTGAAAGTTAATAAAGGATGCAGGAAGAGAAGAAGGCGGACCTTGCAAGGTGAGGCGACAGTCGTTTCAGACGGCATACAACTTTGATTTACTTTACCGGCTTTGCAAGGCACGATGTTATATCACATAACAAGTTGCACAGGCTTTTGGGGTTGCACGGCTTGTTGGAAGCAACATGTCATTATGCTATTTCCATGCTCTTGTCAGTCCCAAATGAAACCACTCAACCCAACCGCCAAGCTCCTCAGAGCAGAAGGACCACATGGAAGATGCCTTCAATTTTTATATATACATACCATGTATATATTCTACTCATTTGCTTTGACAAGATGAATGCTTGCATCACCAACTGTTTTATTCACATTCAACATGTGTAACATCTGTCCTGACTGAAAGACAACTACCAAAAAAGGAATAACAAATACTGTATGTTTACAATATTTTACTCACTTTATATTTATATTTACAGAGTTGAAAAATTGACTCAACTTTTTTTTATCTTTCAAAACATTTAGAATGATTGTCTTAGTCCGTCCAACATCAGCAGCAATGCCACCCTACGAGAGGCCTTGCGTATGCAGCTCGACAATCTTACCATGCTCAAGAAGAGAAAGCGTCTTAGCTTTAGCCATCAGGAGGGCATGACCGTGTGAATGCCTGACAGAAAATGAGAATTTTTAGCAAATTTTATTTTTTATAACCTGTGGTCTTAAACTTTTGATTAGGTTTAAAAAAACAAACAAACAACCTATTTCAGTTTATTATTTTTAGTTTTTTGAAATGTAAGTTCCGAATATTTTTCTGTCTCACTCCCCCATCTTGCTTTTACATTTTGTAGCTCTACTGAAAACCTCAATAAGGTCCAAATGTGCAAAATGCATATCCTTGCAATTTTTCAACTGTAAATATAGTTAGAATGTTGTATTCTCGTGTTACAATCTCGCAGAAGTTTGGGATGGCTCAAAATGTTCGGTTTCAAACGGCGTGGTAAAACTGCCCCTTTTGAGATGTCACAGAGGAGTGGACTTCCTTATATGGTTCATAGTTAGGAAGCACTTTGAGCGTGTGACCAATCACAGCACAATGGGCACGCCTGGAGGCGGGCCGTGGGTGGAATAAATTAAAACAGACCATTTTGGCAGGAAGCACAAATAAAAGGAAATAGGTGCAGATTCTGGAAGATCTAAAACGTTTCCTGTGCGGGTTATTGTGTGTAGCTGCTCTTTAGAAGTCCACAACTCCATATAAAGGGGTGAAAAATGAGCATAATAGGTCCCCTTTAAGATTTTGATCAGGACTGTATATTACACACAAACGCACAAATAAGTTCCTCCATCAAAATGTTTTTCCAGACTGAAATTTGTTCCATTTAATGTGCAGACTTTTGTTCATTTTAATATATTTTTTCATCTCAAATGTATTCAGTTATTATGTTCATGCATTCATTCAGGAAACTGTCTCAAAAATTATTGGTTTTAAGTCTGATTTCTGCAAGGTTGTTTTTTTTTTTGCAGTCCTGCGTCTATGGAAACACAACCTCCCTGGTTGAGTTATTGTCTTTATGGAGCCTGAGCAGACAGCTTTCTTCGTATGCCACTCACACAATTACTCAAACTTTGCATGTGTTTACATCAACTTTCCAGCATAATGGCTTGTTGGGTTTAGCAGGGGATTGCAGAGAATCATGGGTATTTTCATTCCCTTGTTAAAAATGTCTGATATCCACCTCTCGTCTGGCAAGATCTCTGCTGAGTCCATGCATGTGTGTCTCGCTCCACTTACGCCACAGCACCACCGCCGTCTCCTGTGCTGCCATGTGACGCTGGTTATAGCGGGTTCACACCGGGACTCCCAACTGGGAGAGAAATTTCCCGAACAAAGACCGTAGCAGGGACCCAACATTCCACCACAGAAGAGCAAGTGTCATGGTCATTAATTGGAACCACCCACTTGCCCCTCCCACTTGCATTTTCCATACCCTGACTTTCCCACCAATTCCCACCTAACCTGTTATTTCTTATATTTCTTATCAGTTTAAGCATGGACAGAATCAAAGGTCATAAAGTCATCTATTGTTGATTACCTGCTAACTGGCATCACTGTTATCTTCTGAGAGATTAATTCTTACAGTCTCATAATCTGTTAATTCTACAAATCTTGGCAGTCCAGTCTGGGTTTTGTTTGGCACACTGGTTTCACTCATGTGATCGTCTGGAACAAATCCGTGCAGATTTGGCACACCGGCTGTGATTACTCCATGATCGGACTATTTTTTTTGTGTGCATAGGAATGGAAAGGCATATGTTTACATTACGCTTGTTAATAGACAGACATATACAGTCATCCCTCGCTCTCATCGCTCCACCAACATCGCTCACTCACTCTATCATGGTTTTCAAAAAACGAATCATGGTCGCCCATCATCTATTCATTCATTCATTCATTCACGAGGGTCGCGGGGGTGCTGGAGCCTATCCCAGCTGTCTTCGGTGAGAGGCGGGGTACACCCTGGACTGATCGCCAGCCAATCACAGGGCACATATAGACAAACAACCATTCACACTCACATTCATACCTATGGACAATTTGGAGTCGCCAATTAACCTAGGAGGTTTTTGGAATGTGGGAGGAAACCGGAGTACCCGGGGAAAACCCACGCATACACGGGGAGAACATGCAAACTCCACACAGAGATGGCCGGGGGTGGAATTGAACTCAGGTCCCCTAGCTGTGAGGTCTGCGCGCTAACCACTCGATCCCATCATCTATTATTAGTTCAAAATGCATACAGTATTTAAGAAAGCTTTATGTATTCTTGTCCTAAATTAAGCATTTTCAAGCCTTAAAAGTTCTAAATGAACTAAAATACAATTGAATTCAATACAAGACATTGATAAACTGTACCCTCACCACTAGGCTTTTATTATTTTATAATTATTCATCTCATAACAGCCACAGTAATAATAGTCCTCATCATCATAAAAATAGGATGGGCTACTGTGGTGGCCACACTCCAGCTAAAACTCTGTCTTAAATGGTTTATTTTCTCTGATTATATCTACTTCATTGGGTTATATGTGTGTAAATGTGACTATGGGGTGTTATTTCATATCTACAGGTAATAAACAGGTTTTCTATACTCTATTTACTTATAATGTTCTGTTCATTAATATTGAATCTTACTTTGTGGAAAGTACTTTGTCATCAAACTTGACCCATGAATGCATCTTCCTACAAAAATATTGGAGCAAAACAGCAAGAGTCCTCCAGGAAAGTACTTTTGAATACGGTTGTCTGTAATCTGTATCTGGTAGTGTAATTCCCACCTACAGAGATGCCATGTGTCTTTAAAAGAGTACAGTATAAATCCAGCATATGGATGCTTATCTACACCAACTGAAGTGTTCGCATGTGCAACAGTAAAGTCTGTAGGTGTTCGTTAGTCTAACAAACAAGAAGACATTTAAGACCATCTGCCTTGGTCATGGGGGAGTGCAGAGAATGGAGTAGATGCTTTGATGCTAACCTCTGTATCTACTGTATACTGTATGCATATTAATGTTTGTGTTATGAAAGAGGTGGCTCCATCTGTTGGTATTGTTTCGCACCTCCATTGCTTGGAACAAGCATGCTTTCATACAGGAGATTGTGTTTTGATGACCCATCCACACCTCCTACATGTTTGCGCAGTGCACGCAAAGATGAGGTAACTGGGAAATCATCGCTTTGTGGACGATTGTTGAGTTTCTTCCAAATCCACTATATGGACAAATACCATTAATACCATTAAATACCTCTTAATCAATGAATTAATGACACAAGATTGATTTTTGATTGGTATGCTGTGTTTATCTGACTGGACAGATTGCTTTACAGTATGTATGCCAATAGACACACCCAACCTAACGCCTTACCTTCAACTGCTCAAGCACTAACATAGCGTCTTGGGGAGGGGGAACACACTGGACTGGTCGCAGCAAATCGCACACCCTCGCCCTAATCTAACCCCTAAATCTAACATTTATCTCAGAATCCTCTACTTTATCTAACCCCAACCCTAACCAGCTCCAGCTCCTAACCTTATATCTAACCTTAGCCCACCAAATCACCGTCATAAACCCAAACTCAAACCCTAGTGTACCCTAACCCTAACCAAATTTGGAACTGTAAATATCCCAACACTTTCAAGCTTTCTTAGCCCTTACCACAGAGGCCTATTGTAACTCCTGATATCTAAATCCCATGCTAATCTCTAACCTCCCTATGACCCTAAACCAGTGGTCGGTAACCCGCTGCTCCGGAGACGCATGTGGCTCTTCAGCCCCCTTGTTGCGGCCCCCAAGCCACACTCTCTGATTTTTTTTAACATCGAAGCAGAAGAAATGTGCGTTTTCAAAAAGAGTATGACATATCTGACTCACTGCAAGTCTGTGAATGCATCTACACTGCGTTCTGACTGCTAATTGGATGAACAAAGGAAGGGTGTGGAGGCCAGTGTGATAACGACACACAAAAAAGACATCTTGAGAGTGTAACTATGAATTTGTCCCGTTGGCTTGTGGCGTGTTTGATATGTGGCAAAAAATTAGCAAGAAACATAAAATGTAACATTTAAAGATAATGTCAAAACAAGCACTCGGCTTTTTCTGAAATGTACCCAACTGCAGATGGGTGTGAGGGAGCGATGTCGGAGCTACTACGGAAGGTTGAGCAGAGCAAACATCCTTTCAACAAGTGTATCAAGGCTTTAAACTAACTCACTGCACTGGAGCGCTCACGGAGTGGGGCTGGGGGAGGAAGCCATTCACAGATGCAGAATATATGAATGACTTGTTCCTAAAAGTATCACAGCATATATTCTCCAAATGTACAAAGATAAACAAGAAATTATTCAGAGAATGAAAGAAATGCCTCTCCCTGGATAGACAGTCAAGGACAGGACTAAGCTCACGGTAACAAAGCTCACTAGTTGGTGATGACATGAATTCAGGGCAAACATATTCAATTGGTTGGGATGAGTCAAATGATGTAAACAATAATGAGTAGACAGCACTCAAATGTACATATGTAAACTCTTATGGGCTTACATAGTTCAGTGTTTAAATTATTTCAAAGTAAGCCTACACATAAAAATAAAATTTAAAAAGGTTTATGAGCTGTGTCATGTTTTGTGTCTCCAGACCATTTTTTTTACAGGGAGAGAAGGCAAAATTATGCAAAAGGTTGCCGACCACTGCCCGAACCTAACTGTAGGAATCCCCCACAATTCAACTCCTAAATCCACGACTACAACCCTAATCCACCCCTGGAACCCTAACCCTGCATTCACCAAACCAAGCCTAACCTTAACCCTGTAGGAACCCTTAATCCACCCTAATTCAACCTCTTTACCCTAACCATGAACCTGACCTTAATCCACCATTGCCCCGAAACCCTAACACTACATTGACACCAAACCAAGCCTAACCTTAACCTACCCTAATCAAAGGTAAACCAAAACCTAATCCCAACCTTCATCTCTGACCCTAACCTAACCTTTACCCCTGACCCTGACCCCATCAAACACTTGAGCTGAACAGAACTAGAACAGCTCTCAGACCTGAGCCAGGCCCTCGCTCACAAATGTTCTTCTGGTGAACTGAACATACCAGTACATATATTTCCATGGGAAGTCTTCCCGGCAGATTGGAAGCTGCAAAGCAGGACAAGCCCATATTTTCCAGGTAGCGTATGTTAATACGTGTCTATGTAGTGGATATTATAAAAGCAGAAGTGACAGCTGGCTTAAAGCAAAGGCATTCTCCATGTGTTGGTCTTCTCCGTGTAATGTGTGTCATATCCTGCCATGTCAGTGTGTGCGCTTCCTCTGTGTGAAAAGTAGCCCACCGTCGGGCTTGTGGGACTTAAAAGACATAAAGCAGAGATGAGGGTGAAAGGTTAATAAACACATGCACATGCATACTCACGCATTCATGCAGAACACTCAACAGACACACATTGGCTTTCATTTCTTCCCTTTTGTTGTCCAGTAGAATGAATTAACCGTGTGCCGTATTTGCACTGGAATATGTGAAAATGCTGCACTTTGTTTTTGCAGTAATATGGTCACAAACTATTAAAACAGAGCTCATGCACACACCCAAATATGCCATGTTTTGACCGTGGGGTCAATATAGCCTGGGACCTTGAGGCCCTGTTTTTGTTTATTTATTTATTTTTATCTTTTATCTTTATTGATTTTTAAGCATTTTCTATGCATTTATTTACTTACTTATTATTGTGTTACGGCTGCATGGCGGTCTAGTGGTTAGCGCGCAGACCTCACAGCTAGGAGACCCGAGTTCAATTCCACCCTCTGTGTGGAGTTTGCATGTTCTCCCCGTGCATGCGTGGGTTTTCTCCGGGTACTCCGGTTTCCTCCCACATTCCAAAAACCTCCTAGGTTAATTGGCGACTCCAAATTGTCCATAGGTATGAATGTGAGTGTGAATGGTTGTTTGTCTATATGTGCCCTGTGATTGGCTGGTGACCAGTCCAGGGTGTACCCCGCCTCTCGCCCCTGAAGACAGCTGGGATAGGCTCCAGCACCCCCTGCTACCCTCGTGAGGATAAGCGGTAGAAAATGAATGAATAAATGAATTAATTATTGTGTTATTACTTTAAGTGCTTTTATTGTGGCTATTGAAACTACTTTACTACAAATTTTCCATTATTTTCTTTCCCTGATTAAGTAAGCTGGACTTCTTCCTACTCCTTTAATTATGCAGGTGAAAAAATGTGATGTATTCCAATGTTACTTGTTAAGCATGTCGGAAAAAATCAAACCATTACCATATTACTGAAAAGAAGAAATCTCCTTTTCCCCTGCTGGTTAACCGAAATGTGAAACAATCGGGCTGTTAAAAGAGGAAGAAAAAATAATTTAGGACTGAGACTCAAGCTCCCGCACAGGAACAAAGCAATCTCCTCGAGAGAAGGCGATTGCCGACGGCTTGAGCTGATATATAAAAGTGAAAATGAATGTTTATCAACAAGGCTATAGTGTTTATTCAGCTCAGCGCAAACATCGCAGGCTTCCCCATAACATCCTCGGCGTATACAAGAGTGCTAACGTATGGCCCTCGAGGGAAATTGATGTCAACAGGCTTACGTTCATTTAGAGTCCATGTGGATTGCATACAAGACCTTGTATGGGAATAATGACTGGAATGGCATGAAATCACTTGCACACATTTGCTCTCAGACGGCAATTTTAGCGCTGCAATGAGTCACAGTGTGACTCGCATGTCATGCGGTGCCATGCTAGTATCCTACCTCGTGTTTTACAGCCTTGCACTGTTCATACTAAGTGTGTATGTAGTACATATGGTGTACAGTGCACAATACATACTGTAGCCTAGGCGCTTTGCTCTTGCATGAGAAGTCGATAAGAGGGTGAATATATTAAGAGTATTTTAGATATTTAATATACATTTTGGGAAAAATAAATCTCAAAGATTTCAGCTCAGTGGGAAAAAAAACCCAGGTTGCATTGAACGCATCACAGATGCTAACAAACTACAATGGAGGAGAACAAAGCTCACCTGTACTGCATGTATGATGTAATGAGGCACATTTTATCCAACATCAACAGCAAAAAAAGGCCTACATCAGCAAAGCAGAGACTTGGGGTTACAACACTGCAGCATCCCAAACTCAGGCACAGCAACAGTAAGTAACTGTAACAGTAAGTTAACTTTAACATTTGTATTTATTGTTGGCATTTCTAGCCATTTATGTTATGCTAGGAGTCCACTGTGCCGGCGCCAGTTATTGCCAGTTTGCGTGAAAGATTATGTGATTTGCGTGTAGTGGCTCGTTGTGGCGCTGAATTAATGTTTGCTCAGCCTGTTGCCATGTTGCCATTATTCGGCGCCACAGCAAGCCACTATGCGCCAATCACATCATCTGTGGCGCGAACTGGCACCAACTGGCACCGGCCCAGTGGACTCCTAGCTTCATTGACGCAACTTGGCTCGCACCATTACATTCCAGTGGATTCCAATAGGCGCATTGTTTGCAACATTTGGTTCCACTTGGTGGACACTTCACGCCGATTGCTTGATGCAAGTGGCGCGACAAAGATTTTAAACTCAATTTTTGCCGCCGTTACGGGCCACCAGGAGCCAGTTGGTAGGCAGTTTGAGCCACTGCACACCACTAGGCACCTTATTGGTGACACTAAGTGCCACAGCAAATTGCATTGGCACAAACTGGCACCAACTGGCACCGGCCCAGTGGACTCTTAGCATAAGTTCACCAAGCTCAGGGGTCAGCAACCTTTACTCTCAAAAGAGCCATTTAGCCCCCGACCCATGAGAGAAAACTGTCTGAAGCTGCAAAACATAACAGCTAATCAACTTTTAAAAGTTTTAATCGTAAACTCTAGCATTTTTGTCCAACTTCAGAGGCCTGTTTTCCCCAGAATTTTTCCAGGGGTTCCACCCGAGATGCTTCACCTTCCAAAAAAGTAATCTTCGGACATTCCGGATTTTCTGCTTGTGCTCTGCATACCAAATCCTCATTACCGTACGATAACGTTATGTTACATCAATTCCAAGGCGTAAACTGTAAAGCTCATGATGTGGAGCACTTGCAGCAATCCCTGTGAACACGACAAATGATGTAGTGAGGCCTGCTTGTTTGTATTTATGTTTTTTTCCCCTGTCTGTCAAAGAATAGAGAGTTGATTGACATCATTTATACATGTACTACGCAATGATGAATAAACATCACACCCGCTTGTGCGTCTTGGGCTTAGCGGGTTAAAACAATCATTAAGGGATACGCTAAGTATAAAAATAGATGTGATTGACAAGGAGATGAAACATTTGGCGGTAGGACGTCAGGATGACACTGTTCTTAAGAAGACAACTCTAAAGCCTTAACACGTATAATGTGATGCTGCAGGAGACAAATGGTATTGTTTGTGATTGGCAAGTGTTAGTCTACGGGGTCATTGTGGGTGGATGGTACACTCTAATGTCTAAGTGGGCTTCTCATAGTTTTCACTTGCAGACATATCCATTACTTAGGTGTTACTTTATTCCTTTTTTTATTTTAACCTCATGATTCTACCTAAGGCTGTTTGAGCCTTATTGATAAGGCCTTCCATATTTATATTGTACTAAGGAGTCGAAAACTGAAAGAAGTCCATCCATTTTCTATACCGCTTGTGCTGCAGCCAACCGGACTTCGGGCAAAAGGCGGGGTACACCCTGGACTGGTCGCCAGCCAATCACAGGGCACATATAGACAAACAACCATTCACACTCACATTCATACCTATGGACAATTTAGAGTTCCCAATTAACCTAGCATGTTTTTGGAATGTGGGAGGAAACCGGAGTACCCGGAGAAAACCCACACATGCACGGGGAGAACATGCAAACTCCACATAGAGATGCCCAAGCGGAGAATCGGACCTGAGTATTCCCGATCTCTTGACTATGGTAAAATGTAGTTTTTAAATACAACTTTTCAAATTATTAAGGGACAAAAAAATCCAAACCTACATGTCCCTGTGTAAAAAATGATTGCCGTCCTGTAATAACATAACATAACTGTGGTTTATCACACCTCAGTTTAATTTCTTTAGCTACGCCCTGCACCTGTTTTCAATCAAGAAATCACTTAAATGAGACCAGACCAAATGATCCTCAAAAGCTAGACATCATGCAAGATTTAAGGTGAAAAGGAAAGTAATTGAGATCTATCGGAGTTGAAAAGGTTATAAAACCATTAAAACTTTGGGACTCCAGCAAACCACAGTGAGAGCCATTACCTACAAATGCCAAAAACCTGGAACAATCACTTTTTCACACAGGGCCATGTAATTTTGGATTTTCTTTATCCCTTAATAATAAAATGTTGAATTTAAAAACTGCATTTTGTGTTCATCTGTGTTGTCATTGACTATTTTTTTAAATTTATTTGATGATCTGAAACATTTAAGTGTGACAAACAGGCAAAAAAAAGAAAGAAAGGGGGAAACACTTTTTCACACTACTGTATTCATTCACATAATAGTAGCATAGTCCTGCAAAGGGACAATTTCAATAAAGTTTTTGTCATGTCAAAGGGCGTGATGGAGGTTACATTTGATAGGTCAGTTGATTAAAATCTTTCACCTCTGACATCCATCCATCCATCCATCCCTCCATCCAATAAAAGTGTGCAGCGTTTAACAACAAATCCGCTTGCAAGGGTCCCACCTAAATGAACGGTGGTGTCATTGACACGCGACACAGGAAGTCATGCTACTTATGCCCGTCAATGATATCTTCATTGAGCTGACAAAATAACTCTGTCAATGCACTCTCTCTGATTAGCCCAGCTCATCATGGATGGGATGAACTATTGACTGAGAGCCATGAGAGTGTGAGCTCGTCATTGTGGCCATAAATGAGGAGAGGTGTCTGTGCATGCTGTATTGATCTCTGAGCCACTTGGCTTCTTTTTTTTTTTTTTTTTACATTCACACGCTTTGCTTCAAAACGCTGGTATCTTTTGGGCTGCATAAAGAGGACATTTTCTCTTGTGTGTATTGATTTTTGAGTTTTCTCTCTCTGAATTATATTTGTACACAGGTCAAAACTGCTACACAGTTTAGCGTTTATATTTTGAAAGGTATTATGCATTGAGCTTGTTACGGACATTAAAGACAGGACACTTTTATTACAAATGTAGAGCTGATATCGGAAGAAAACATGAACGTCAAGCGAGCAGGATCATATCAGCTAGTTCTACTTTTTCCCATTCAAAGCATGCAGCAAAATGTTTCACCTTTTAATTTTTTCTGCAAGGTGTAAATATATTGTCTTATGTGCATGGTATGTTCATGGCCGTTTTTTCAGGAGCACTTTAATAATTAGACCACATTAAATAACAAAATGAAATTTTACTAAGCTACAGGTTTGGCACCGTGGGTGAGGTAGTTGTCTGGCAGGCCGGATATGACCCCCGGGCCGTAGTTTGCCCACCCCTACTTTTACGGTAGACGACATATTGATACTTCGTGTCTGGAGGTAGTTGTATAACGATTTGAATCCAACAGCTGTCATAATGACCATCATATAAAGTCTTTACACCCATTGATGCTGTAAATCTACAGTAAATGCAACTTGCACTCAAACAGCCTTTATCGTCATTTAGTTAACATCTGAATGTGTGCTTATGAAATCTACTGTAAGGCTGTGATATTTCTCCTCCTGTGGCACAAAATCAATAACGTTTAAATAACCCTGAGTGTCGTTTTGCATTGTTCATTCTGGGCCCGCAGCTTTTAAGAGCCCCGGGCCGAGTGAGAGTCGTTCGTTCAAACATTTCAGACAGCCACGAAACTCGCTGATATGAAATTGCATCTCAAAAGCTTGTTATCGACTGTTATGGTGTTTTGTCATTTATTTCCACAAGTGGAATCAAATTCTGGAGCTGAGCCAGACTGCTATTACTCTGTGGGTTGTATTGGAGGACGGACAGGGAAAAATATGTTCATTTGCATTTTGTGATGTGCTGAGGTGGATAAATAGACCGAGAGCCACTGAGGTCAGTGGTGTGCATGCCAGGGACGGGCCTGCAGACACACGCGTGACGGCAGGACTTAAAGATGTTATTAATGGTCATGGACACACACAAACACGCACACATTCATTTTGCGATGCATGAGTCAGTAGTAAGCCCTTTTCTCTCTGTTCTGTCACAAGAGATGGAGCGCAGAAAGCAGAAGAGAGTGACTGTATAATCCCTGTTGTATTTATACTAACACACTACTGACTTGTCTAGGTCTCCCTGCATGCACATTCTTCCAAGCTCACACTTCTTGTATCCAGACAGTTTGCATGAAAATGTGCAACACAAACTTGTTGTTTTTTTTAGCCATTACACCCTTTGATCGTTTTATGTAATGCTTGACTTGTCAGTAATTTGGGAAGTCTGTTTCTGTACGCTATACTTCCAGTATCAGGTCTTCAGGGTCAAAACATTGATGCTTTTGTTAGTTCAGTCATTTCAGGTAATGCCTGTCTGAAACGTTTATGTGTTGATATACCGTGGTTCAGTGTAGTGTTGTGTTCACTAGCCACCAGTAATGTTAGATGACACTACTTCAGAGACGAGTCCACATGCCATGGCTGAGATCAATTGAAAAAAAAAAGCTTATCCTCACATTTCATGTGGAAGTGGTTTAGTACATTCTTATTCCCTACTCAGTTTGAAACATATTCTTAAGTTGAGAATAAACTGGGGAGGCTAACTAGTTACTTTGGTCGCTGGATATGCTCTATGCTCTAACTACAAAAACATTCTGTTTATTGAATTGGGAGAAATTCACAACAAATGAGGAATAACAGTATTTTCTTATCTCCGGTTCTTCTACTGTTAACACCCGGGCTTCTTTTACAATAACAATAGATGTTGGCAGTAAATATCATCATTGTTGTCTGTACACTTCAAGAAATCATAATGTCAAAGACACAACACCTCGTCTATAATGATCAATTTTTCCTGTCATTTTTATTTTTAATGGGGTAGCATTGCAACGCCTCGCAAGACTTTATACAACTCACTTCAGATGAGATGGCCAACAACCCTTCTCACTTTGACATACGGTATACACCGTATTTTTACGACCATCTTTACAAGCCGTTTGTACAATCTTTGCCCTTTTACCCCTGTTTTTTCTTGATTTCATCTATTTGCACGCTCACAAATTGGATGGCAACCTTTGCATATTGGCTGTGACAGGACGAGGTCAGGGGAGTCAATCACAGCAACATAGTGTGTGTGTGTGTGTGAGAGTGTGTGTTTACAGCAGAACATAGTGCTGTCATAAACAGGAGACAAGACACAAATGCTCCCGCTGATCCCTGAGCACCCCACCCAGCACCAGCGCTTTATTGTACAAGGTGGCAGATTTACACATCTGGAGAATAACGGGCTAGCAAGCACTTAAATTTGGGCATGGGCGGTAGAAGGGGCCGTGGCCCTCCCTCGTTAACTTTAATAAAACAGCCCTTTAGTCGATACCCAGCGCAGTAAAACTTCCGCATGTGACACTCCCGAGCTCGACTCTGACTGTATATCTCAAAATTTTACTTCCAAACACAGGTGGCTGTGGGGCCATGTTATTTACAGCCAGTTTCCAAGATTTAGCCCAGTTATCCATTCGCAGGTTCATATTGTACGTATATTATACAGTATATAGAGCAATTTATGTTTTTATTGAGCTCCATAATGACAATGATGACGGATTTAGATTTGTGTGTTTGCATTTGGGCTGGTGGGACTTCAGTCTAACATAATCCATTCTTTATTGACTGTACAGGCGATATTTTCAGCCATAACATAATATTCGTAGCTGTTATACAAGTGTATAAAGAAGTGTAAAAGGAAACCGCTGGGGTATGCTAGGAGAGTGGCAGGGTACACCCCAGACTGATCACCAGCCAATCACAGGGCACATATAGACAAACAACCATTCACACTCACATTCATACCTATGGACAATTTGGAGTTGCCAATTAACCTAGCATGTTTTTGGAATGTGGGAGGAAACCGGAGTACCCGGAGAAAACCCACGCATGCACAGGGAGAACATGCAAACTCCACACAGAGATGCCCAGGTCTTCCCGATAGTCAGGACAGGATAACCGTGTGTGTCACATCCGTATTGCGGAATACAATTTCTATCAAAAGTAAGCACAGCACCTCCTACTTCAGCACTCATTTTTTATTACAGCACCAATTTAGTTTAATTTCCGATGTGTAAGCCGTTACCTTTTTCTCACACTTGGAACACTGCAGTAATGTGGCTAATGTGCCTTGAGATGAAAGTGACACTGAAACCAACAACGAAAGAAAGAGTGACTGACAAAGTGTGTGATGAAGGAATAATGAGGCTGTTCAATTTCAACACGGATCCTGCTTCAGGATCAAGATGAAGACAGCGATTGACTTTTTTGGTTTGGTTATGGCCCCTGCAGGCATTGGAGAGCTGTGATTCATTGACTACTCATAGTATATTATCATTCCATGAGAAGATACAGTCATATTGTAAAGAACTTCAATGATTGGCTGGGAGAAACCACACGCTTCAACTGCCTTGTAGTGAGGAATGTTCATCTCAATCACAAATAGAAGTTACTAAATACGGTTCCTTGCTCTTTATAGGGTTACAATCTGAAAAATGTGTCATTAGCTGGGTCATTTCAAATGCTACGATTAAAGGTCTAAACATTACTTGATCGGGCAGAACTAAATAGGTAGATTTCTAGGCTGAAAAACCATGTCCACATTAAAATATGCACATGAACCACCACCTTGCTCATATGACCTAAAAGGACACCAATTTCTCCATCAGATAAGAGCCTGGAGCTTTATAGAGTTTAATATACAGACACATGCTGCACATGTGAAGATGTTGAGTGATACAGTGGGCTTGGCTGATTAAAAAATATAGCCATGTGATGCAATCTACACTTTATTAAGATGTTGAAAGACACAAGAGTACAGCTGGGATTCTTATCTGAGGAGAACACAACGGATAAGCGCTACACACAAATAAAAGACAAAGATGGTCGGATTTAAGGTCAGCGACAACATGCTGAGATACCAGCGACAAAGTCCAAGTATGCAAACCAGCACACACACACACACACACACACACACACATATATATATATATATATATATATATATATATATATATATATATATATATATATATATATATATATATATATATATATATATATATATATATATATATATATATATATACATACGTATCTTGTGTTTAGGCTCATATGGATAACATGCTTGTTTAGTTACTGTTCATTTTGCCTGTTTGCCATGTGGACATGTTTCATCATTTAGTATAAATGAATATAATGCTGGCTGCATGACGGACGAGTGGTTAGCGCCATTGACAAGTTCGATTCCACCCTCGGCCATCTCTGTATGGAGTTTGCATGTTCTCCCCGTGCATGCGTGGGTTTTTTGCGGGTATTCCGGCAACATCATTTAACATGAGAATACAACATTCTAAATACATTTATAGGTCAAAAGAGTGGAAAAAGCACAATATGTCCCTTTAAAGGCTGTAAAATCAGTTACAGAAGCAGCCAAACTATAAAAAAGAGACTTGTAGTCTGGATAATATGGTAAGATGTTTTTTCAACACTCCTGAAGATGCTTTGCCAGCTTGATTGTTGTTTTCATTTTTGTCTTCAGTAAGTGAAGAGAGCAATATCGCTCTATTGGCTTGATATCAGCCAAACAACCCACAGAGGAATAATTGGTTTTCAAAAAGTCTTACTGAAGACAAACGTGAAAGTATCAAGGCCTGGCATATTGTGTCTGAATTTAGTGATTTTAGTGATGAATTTAGGTTCCAGGCTTCAGGATTCAAGTATTAAATATATGGTTTGTCCACCTCCTAATGAATGCCTGAAAAAATCCATGCACAACATGACTGTACAGTAATGACTAAATAGCAAATGTCATATTTTTGCAAAACCTCTCTAAAGCTGAAGGTCTACACTTCAATCACATGTTGACTGTATTATTACAAATCCATTGTTGTGGTGTAAAAAGGCCATATCATCGGTGTCTGGACCCAACTGTAAGAATGACCACAAATGTTGCAAGAGTGAGCCCGAAAATGGAGGAAAGGATTGTTTTGGGCTCAAAAATAATTAACAAAGTGGGTGCAGATGGAAGAGGCAGATGGTTCCATTTGTGATGGGCAGCCCAGGGCCGCCGTGATGCTTTATGGGTGATGGATATTAGTCCATGGAGCCCAGGGCCCTTCCTGAAGATTGTGGCATAATGTCAGTCACATGCTGCGCGAGGACAGCTTTAGCATGTGATCCCTTAATTGGCCCGATTACAATTCAGTGAGAGTAATTTGAGCTGTTCTGTGTGTCCGAGAGGGGGAGAGGGGTAGGGAGGGAGAAGATCACCTGGCCAACATTTAAACAATAACATATTTATTTAAATGCAATGGACACAGAATGACACATTTGCATCAATCTGTTTTTATGACTAATGAAGGAAGCATGCAGGTCACTCTGATTTGCCAACACGGAGTTAATACAATTTGAATACGCCACAGGGTTTAAAAAATGGCAACAATAACAGGAAACATAAGGGAATCGGCATATACTTGGCAGCTGAGGCCAAGACAAACATGGACTACAGGTCCTGCATACTTGGGCTAAATAGATCTTTTCAGCCTCTTCAAATGTCAATAGAGAGAAACCTCAATCTGGATTTTATTTTCGCTGCAGAAACAAAACTGCAAAACAATGCTCATCTTTTATTTACCTAGAAATTATGTCTTCAAAAGCATACTGACATACAGTAACATTGACAGCATATCATCAGTTGTCATGGCAACCCCACATCACCTACGTATTGGTCTATAGGAGGGGTGTTCAAACACATGTAAATATGCTAAAAGGTTAATGCACACAATGTATGTATGTGAAGAAAAAAGCATGTCTGCTTTTTTTGTTCTTGTGACTTTTAAAAAGCAATTTATTTTTAATATTTCAAGTCTATGCTACTAAAATGACTCTTCTTTCTCTTTCGGTGTTTCACCACAGCAGATCAATCCCCTCCATCCAACCCTGTCTTCTGCATCCGTCTCTCTCACACCAACTACCCTCATGTCCTCCTTCACTACATCCATAAACCTCCTCTTTGGTCTTTGGTCCTCCTACGCCTCCTACCTAGCAGTTTACCTAACAGCACTTTATCTCCAAGGCCTCTAACATGTAATATCCCTCTGATGTACACCTTCCTGATCCTATCCATCCTGGTCACTCCCAATGAGAAGCTCAGCATCCTCATCTCTGCTACCTCCAGTTCTGCTTCTTGTCTTTTCCTCAGTGGTACTGTCTCTTGACCAAACAACATGGCTGGTCTCACCACAGTTTTGTATACCTTTCCTTTTATTTTAGCCAAAACACTAATAAGGTTATATTAATTCATTTAAATACATAATGTTATAACTTGGCTTTTACCTATACCGTTGTTAATTCTTGGATATTCATCATTATGTTGAGAAGTACGTGAAAGATTCTCAAATGGAATATCTGTCTTTTAATGAAGTGTTAAATGCATACTAGAGAAACACATGATTTCTTTATATATATATATATATATAATTTATATATTATATAAATTATATTAATATAATAAAATATTATATTATATTGTATATATTTTGTATTTCTATATATTTTATTTATTTATATATGTCCAAAATTCCTGAGAATTGCTTTAAAGCCATCCCAGTAAATACCGCCATCTTTAAAACGCTAAAATATCAGGCAACATCTGTGGGCCATTCATGTTCTAATATGTTCTGGAGAGTAATTATCATTATGGAATTTTTTAAATGTGTGAACAAAAACCCCCAACCTGGTACCTATTTTTTTCTTTCTAAATATATATAATTCCCCACATTCCGAAGGGGAAGTTGAAAGGGTTTCTAGTGACAGATCTTTGGAAATGTCACCCAAGAAAATGTCTCATGATGCCCAGATAATCAGAACCAGAGGGAATGTCGGAATGTGTGTTTGCTATGACTGTGTGTTTGCTCTCAATGTGTGTGTGATGGGTGTGCTGGCTTTGCAGCAGGCCTGCTTGTGTTGTGTGTTGGGGTTAAATGTAAAATGTTTATGTCCTCCCCACCAGGGTCGTTTTTATTGCCTGCGTTGGCTTGTTGCTGGGCCTGCATTGGCGAGTCTATTTCCAAGATTGTGTTTAAACTACCACAGTGGTTTCTGGGAAACTTGTTGGAGCATGTGCCAAATTAGAACAAACCAGAACAAATGCAACTGATGTTTTGAGGTGTTGCTTGAATTAAAATGACTTTTTTTCAAAGGGTTTTCCTGAACCATAGTGACTCTTTTCCCATAAGCTACCCTGCAATTTGACTTAATCCATATTGACTGCTCTTCCATGACCTCACTCCAAAGGTTTCAGCCCTGAAGATTTACCCAGAGACAGCCAATCTAAACAACCTGATTTAACCTCTTTCCACGGCCTCCAGGATGAGTAGCGAGACAAAAAGAGTAGGTAGCTGTGGGCAGGTAGACGGTGGAAATGTGCCAGAGACGCTTTTGTGTATGTGACTAAAGCTTTTCACTATCGGCCTTTGACATGATGGATGTGGTACAGAGATGTAAAGTCAGAGCTAAAGCAAATCTACGGTGACTCCGCAGGAGCCAAGCCATAAACTCCCCAGACGTGAGCAAGCGTGCATGCAGGCCACCTTATATTTTACCAGCGGGCTAAGATTGAAGAGCAGAGGGGAGGAGTTTGTGAAGTCAGCTATACAGACACAATTAGCAGAATACAGCCATAAAGTGTCTCTGTCTGCAGGCAATATGATTGTTGTCTGTGTACGTATGTTGATGTAGCAAATACACGATTATGCAAGTGTTTACTTCACATACTGTATGTGGCTGTGTGTATTCATGTGTATAGATTGTACCACCAGCTGGGACAATCCCTCCATTGCTTTTCTTAATTAATGGTTTGCCTTTGGCGCCACTGTGTAGAAAGCTGCGATCTGTCTGCATCTCCTGCAGCGTCTGCTCCATGCGGACAATATGCTCCTTTCACACACATGCACGCACCAACAGGTGTGCATCAATTTCAACAATTGGAGAGAGCCTTGACTTCATAAGACCACCTGCTCACAATAGGGGAAACAGAGGACAGAAGTCATACACAGCCTACAATACAGTACGTATATAGTACAGTCATCATTTCTTTATTGTGGTCAATTGGTTTCAGACCCAAGCATTGGGATTTCTTATTATTCCTTATAAATTGAATATTTTTGTAGTTCAAGTTCTGTTTGTGGCCTTCTGAATATGTTTTTAACATTATTAGAGTCCTCTTGGCATGAAATAGCACCCCTATAGTCAGATTGACATGCATATTATCCAATATAGTAGACATGGTAAAAGTAAATAAGCCCTTTAAAGACTTGTGTGCCTGTGTGTGTCACTATAAATGTGTTATAAAAGTGACGTCAAAGGTTCAGAGTTGAGTTTCAGCTTGCGAGTACGGCTGCAACAGTAGAAACTTATTAGGGATTTTGTTAGAGAACATTGTGTCTGTTGTAAGATCAGTAAAACCTGCAATAAAAGTACTTCAGTAAATTTTTTATGCTTGACCGTGTTTAATTTAGCCCCAAAATATGTGTTATTACCTTAGATATGCATATCATTTGACTAATAATAGGACGTATTCAAGAACAAAAACAGCATAATTTATTATTTCTGTGTTATTTTTTGGTAAATATTTCCAAACATTTGCATTAAAGTCATGTATCAAGTATCATGTGACCTCAGGAGTGTTTGACCATAGGCCTATATGAAGAGAACTGGCATTTCTGCAGACATGTCAATCATACTGAACCAACACAATGGGAAAGCTTTTCATAAAGTGCCCTTTTATTACATATTTCAGGACTGAAATCACATCCTTCTATGTAGTACATTTTAATTAGCAGTCCCCCCCACCCTACTCTGGCATTCATTGTTTAACCTTTTAACCATTATTTGTTGGTTGGCCAAAACAATGAGCTTGCTGGCCCTCATCCCCCATTCCCATCCTGCCCTCCTCAATCTGTCCTCTCCTATTCATCCATTCATCCATTTTTTGTGGCGTCTCCTGTGGGTTTTGCTCCAAATGCTTTGGAAGACATACTCGGATACATGTACCATAAAGTTTCATAATCATTAGACAGATGACTTTTGAGCAAATAGTTGCTAAGTCCAGGCAGGGCTCCTGTAGATATTTTGCTTGATGGAGGCCATATTTTTCAACCAATCTTGCTCAGATTTTACAGATGTGTACTTGTCAGTGTGCCCTGCGATTGGCTGGTGACAAGTTCAGGGGGTGCCCCATTTCCAGGCAAAAGTCAGCTGGGATAGGATCCAGCATACCCCCCTGTGCTTGTCGGTCCCCTAAAAGTGTGTACCAAGAGACATTGCCACTGAGGAAAAGACAGGAATCCGAACTGGAGGTAGCAGAGATGAGAATTCTAAGGTTCTCATTGGGAGTGACCAGGATGGATAGGATCAGGAAGGAGTACATCAGAGGGACATTACATGTTAGAGGGCTTGAAGATAAAGTCAGAGAGGCCAGGCTGAGATGGTTGAGACATGTCCAGAGGAGAGATAGTGAATATATTGGAAGAAGGATGCTGCGTTTAGAGCTGCTAGGTAGAGGGCGTAGAAGAAGGAGGTTTATGGATGTACTGTAGGAGGACATGAGGGTAGTTGGTGTGAGAGAGACAGATGCAGAAGGCAGGGTTGGATGGAGGAGATTGATTTGCTGTGGCGACCCCTGAAGGGAAAAGCCCAAAGAGAATGATGATCCGGAGCATACCTACTCACCTGCATGTACACACTGTGTTGAACACCTGAAAAAATGCTGTCGCATAAGGGTGGCAAGACTTTGAAAGCCGGAGGAGAACAACTCCCAGCTGATTCTACTTAATTTCGCAAAAACAACATGTGGCGCGTCTGATGTGACAATGTTTCACAGGCCCACATGAAATATAGCCAGTGCCATGTCAGTAATGAAACAGGCGATAAATCTCCTGTCAGCTTGTGATTGGCCTACAAGGGAATACAGAGACAGAGGAGCTGACAATGTGTAAAACAAGCCATTATAGCCATTGTATTAGATAGTGATGTTGTTAGAGCTGGGGGATTTGGGAGAAAACGTGGGAGTTCTTATGTGGCCAAACGACACATTTGCCTTTTTTCGGTCAATTCATTTGGTCATTTTAGCATTCATTTTAATGTCTAACAAACCATAAATAGTTCACATTAATAAACGTTGCATTAATTTCACCAAGGTTAGCCAAAGGGCTGATTTTCATCTGTTTCACAACAGATGTAACATCGTCATCCTTTAAAGAGAAAAGCCACAGTTCAGCCTCATTTCAACGTCTTTAAAGTTGTTAAATTGAAACCATGACTGGCTGTGATTAGGAAACACAAAGTAAATTCCTGCAATGCCATAATGTCAATGTTTCTTGAAAGTGTCCTTTCTTTTTAATGAACCTTTAGGGTGATTTTCTATATTGCATTTAAATATATGTAATCTCTGTACATAGGCTAATAATAAAATAGTAAAAAAATGCAAAAAAAAAAATAATTAATTATGCAATAAATGAAAATGAATGCAATAATTTTGTCGGGTGGATTACACGTGTGCTGTTTTCCTTGTCTCAAATAGGCAGGAAGAGAGTTCACTCTTTGCAATGGTTTCAGCACCCTGGCATGTTTGTTCCAAAGAACAACTTCATGATCGGAGTGAGCCCTTTTGTCAGTCATATAGGCTGTTTGTCTCAGTGAGGTCAGTAGCATACACTCAGTACAGAAGAGAGTAACGTAGTAGAAATTAAATGAGTAGATAGAAATATACTGGAATATATTTTCATTGTATTTGTGTACTATATTATTATTATTATTTTTATTATGATTATTATTATGATTATTATGATTATTATGATTATTATGATTATTATTATTATTATTATTATTATTATTATTATTATTATTATTATTATTATTATTATTATTATTATTATTATTATTATTATTATTATTATTATTATTATTATTATTATTATATGTTGTTGTTGTTATTATTATTACAAGAGGCAGGGTACACCCTGGACTGGTCGCCAGCCAATCACAGGGCACATATAGACAAACAACCATTCACACTCACATTCATACCTATGGACAATTTGGAGTCGCCAATTAACCTAGCATGTTTTTGGAATGTGGGAGGAAACTGGAGTACCAGGAGAAAACCCACACATGCACAAGGAGAACATGCAAACTCTACACAGAGATGGCTGAGGGTGGGATTGAACGTGGGTCCTCCTAGCTGTGAGGTCTGTGCGCTAACCACTCGTCCGCCGTGCAGCCATTACAGATTCAATGGAGCCTATATCAAAAATCATTACTTACAGAAAGTGGGGAACAATACCTACAGTCAGTTCATACACACATTAAATAACAATCTGAGGTAAATAACCAATGCTACTTGTGTTACAAAGTAATTTCTTGGCATGATTCTCTGTCATATCTCCTGTGTTGGACCACATGCTCGTCTCTCGCCGTCTCCCCTTGTCTCCCTCTACGAGAACCCCCTGAGGCCTGCACTGTTGCACACATCCATTGGAGAGCTGTCATTGCTGCCTGTGTTCCTGCCGCCCCGTGTCAGGTGGTCTCATGTCCTGCCTGAGGCAGGGAAGCATGAGAGGGGCGAGGGGCTGGGCGAAGGAAATGCCGATACAGGTGAGACTAGCATACAGTATACTTCCCTAGGTGGTAGATAGTGAGCAAATCATGACACGCTTGTGCACATTCACATATTGAAAAACTCGTCTCCTTTCATCTAAGAATTTCCTTGTGATGTGAGTTTGATTGACACAAAGGCAAATGTGTTTTCTTTTACTGCTGCTCCGATGTGACGCATGCCACAGAAATAGGTGATGTGAGGTTTCTTTGCACAACATATATTTAGAGCGCTGAGGTTTCTTCCTTCAGGCTGACAGGCTTCTAAGAATGATATTGGGCCCTGCAATCCACTACATGGAGATGGTGACTACATGCATCATAGGGAATGTAGTGTTCTCCTGGTTCATACACCTTTGCCCAGTTCTAATTAAAAGCCAACCAATAAAAATATGGAATAGTGGAAGTTTCTGTCCCCTCTGAGATTGCGCTTAGACTTCGGTAACTCTGGGATAGTGATGCTCAACTGGTGCTGGGTGTTGGACCTTTGCCAAAGATATTATATGAAAATAATTTCTGAAGGATAAGATGGCGGCACGGCTGGACCCAGTAGCCCTCTGGATGTGATTAAATGTTTAGCATTCACCGAAACCCATGTATTGTCAGACATTGCTGTTTGACACTGGCAGCAACCAGTCAGCCGCATGTCCCCCCATAAGGAGGCTGACATCACTGCAGCTCCCCAGCGCGAATAACAACTGAAATGCTTTGCTGGGACTAAATGCATTATGGGAAACATTTAAATTTTTTATGATTTTAAACCCAAATTTGTACTTGTATTGTATATTTCTTAGGTACCTTTTGAGTTTGATGAGTTTTGTGTTTTGTGTAAGATAACAGTGAGTCCAACTGATATATTGAGCAATGACCTCCTGCAATTGCCAATGGCTTGAAAAGCTTGTGAGTTCATTCTTCGGCACCGTATTTAAATGATTAGTAATAGTGAAGTATAGGAGATGTCACAAGATAGGAACATAGCCATAAATTTTCAATGATAAATATATAGACTTCGACATCAATCAATAATAGCAATATTAATATTGCGTTATTTTTTCTTAAAATACTTGACTAGCTTGTGTTGTATACTATGTCATTCATTTGATGTACATTATTAATTATAAACACCAGAGAAAGGGAGTGTCACCTAACTAACTGTTTTGGGGTTAATTCATTCTTGCAGTCAGAGAGCATGCTTCTCCTCCTGCCCCCACTATGGTGGCTTTATTGGACTTCATGCAGAGCAGTACAAGGCTAACAACACCAGCAAGCTCATTAACGCATTAACAGTCACAACCCAAGCATGCACTCATAGCAGTTTGATAAGGCAAGGTACACATTCACACATGAATGGAGCAGAGTTGCACTGTCAACCCCCCCGAGGCCTGGTATTAGATGAATCTGTAACTGTAAATACTGTTCATGGAGTCAACAAAGACAAAGCACTGAATTTAGGTAATGTGGGTGCATTAAAATAACTATAAAAGTCTTCATTAACGACATTAGCTGCATTTGTTAGTTATACTTGATGGCCGACCACAATCTGATGGTGACGATGATGACGACGCTGGTCTTTCCAGTTCATGGCAGGAATCCCAATCTGAGGATCTGAGGGTCTTTTTCTGGCAATCTCGGCAAGTGTTGACACATCTAAAAAAAACTACAAACATGCAATTGTTGGGATCTGCAGCTGTTCGGAAATGGCTCCAAAATACTTTACCAATCTACAATTCTCCTTCTTAGATCTCCCCGGCCATTTTTTAGAGCATTGGTGGATCCAATGATTGCTGTCAAATGAATCATTTTATGCTGCCAAAGAGAAACTAACAGCTGCAAAAAAAGAACACCCCTACAGTCACTTTTACACTTGTATTACCCAATATAGTAGACATTAGAAGAGTAAATAAGCAATTTAAGACAGAAAGAATAGTTATATATGTTACCTACAGGAGCGGAGTGGCAGGTTTGACAGGAAGTGACATTGGAGGTTCAGAGCTGAATTTCATCTTGCTGTAGGTTACGGCCGCAACACTAAACAGTGTATTTATTAGCGCTTTGCCTGTTATGAGATAACTCAAACCTGCAATAAAAGCCTGTCAATGAAATCTGGTGACTTTGTGTCTCACAAAATATTACAGTAACTTTACTGCCACCCAGTGACTAATGAAGAACACTAAGTCAATGTCTTTGAATGCTTCTTAATTATATTAGTATTTTAGTTTCTTTAGCCGTTTTTATGCTTGAAAATGCTTCATTTCGGCAATACATGTATAATAGTAGCTTTAATATGCATGTTTTGACAGGCCATATTCAACCGTGAAACAGCATGATTTATTACTAGTATATTTTTCAAAGAGTGAAGCTGTGAAATCGGCGATGAAGGACTACATACAGTATGAGCCTGTGTATAATTTTGACCCTAAGTAAATGACAGAAAATCCACAATAATTCAAAGTTGTCCTCACAATTCAATTTGTCAAGTTGTCCTCACCCGAGTTCAATTCAACCCTCGGCCATCTCTGCATGGAGTTTGCATGTTCTCCCCGTGCATGCATGGGTTTTCTCCGGGTACTCCAGTTTCCTCCCACATTCCAAAAACATGCTAGGTTAATTGGTGACTCCAAATTGTCCATAGGTATGAATGTGAGTGTGAATGGTTGTTTGTCTATATGTGCCCTGTGTTTGGCTGGCGACTAGTCCAGGGTGTACCCCGCCTCTCACCCAAAGACAGCTGGGATAGGCTCCAGCACCCCCCGCGACCCTCATGAGGATAAGCGGTAGAAAATGAATGAATGAATGAATCATCCAGACCAGAGTACCGAACCGGACATTCAAACATGGACACAGCCTAATGTTGCTGCTGGTGGACCAGCCAGGTCACTTCTCCTGTTATGTTGTTTTTCCAATGCACAGTACCTACTCACAATTTATGTGTTTCCCTTGTCGAAGTAGAAAGTAGTATTTCTTGCTGCTCTTTTTACTGACAATTGTTCTTCATTGTTGTTCTTTGATAGCGTGTTGTATTCAATGAGAAAGTGTTTTTTCAAGTGTTTTTCGACAGTTTCCTGCTGCTGCTGTATTTTCAAGTAGAACGTTTTGTGTGTTGTGTAGAACTAAAGGTTTTTCAGATGAAAGCTGCACCATCTTTAACGAGCCCTTAAAAAGTCTAGATGCCTTTGCTAAGCCTTAAGGGTGTTTTCTCTACTGGTAGTATCAATCACTATATTGTCAGGATTCTATCTGATGTTGTGTTATTACTTCCCCTTGATTCATGACTTGAGTAGCCTGAGTCGGTTTTATCTTAAAATCAGTATTGGGATTGATCTCACGTTTTTCACCGCATAACGTCATGGGACACAGAAAGAATTAATGACATCACAGCATACAAGTGTGAAGGGCGTCACTCCTGGAACGGAATGTCACTCCTTCGACAGACAAAGACAAATTGAGAACACAAAGAGACAACCGTCTCCTGCTATTGAAGGATATCTGGATGGGAGGGTCATCACTACATGCATTCTTATAGTATACTTTTTATACTCCATAGAGATTTTAAAATTTTTAAAAAGTTAAAAGACACATCAATAACACACTTTGCTTCTAGGACAAAGGAGTGAAACTTTGCCATTCAGTTGCAACTCGTGCATCCTCCTCATGCACCTCAGAGTTGATTCTCCTGAAAGGGCATGGTACCCAGACCACTGCAGACACATTGAATAAACAGGGGAAACAGTGTCAAGCAGTTTCTTTGTCTTTTTATGGACACAACCCGATCTGATGTCAATTTCAGGTGGAGACACATAATAACAACAAACAAGGAAAAACTAGCTCGACGCTCCACCTGGAGCAACATACCACACCAGCATCATCAGGGAGTGTGACAAAAGCAATGAGTTTAAGTTTTGCCCAATAATAGGCCAAATTTGAACTTTTACTTTTTTACTTTTGAGGTTCCGTTGCACTTTTCAATGTTTCCTTTTACAAATGTGTATTGCATCACAAATACTGATAAAAGACCACAAGGGAAATATCTTTGTGTATAGCCAGTCATTGGTCATCTCCATTGTCAATGTTAGACATTCTGTTTGTGACGTGAATGTAATGGGCTTTCATGACAAATGGGACTATTGGAAAACTTTCGTTTTTGTACGTTGTTGACAATCTGTAGGCTAAGCTAATTGTCAAGCTAAGCTTGTAGCTTCATCAATGATGCACAACTGAGCTCCTCTTCCATGGAGTGGTGGCGATGACAAAGAGAAGCTCAGAAAGTACAGTTTAAAAAGAGCTGTGACTCGTGCCACTTCACTTGGAGCATCTGACTATTAACTTCAGATCTATAATTTTTTATGCAGAAGAGTCTTAAAAAGACAGTGAAACATCAGTTTTTGACTTCAAAGTGACACGTGAGGACGCACAAGTGAAGACAGCCAAGGATATGAAACAATCATTGCCATAATGAAAGAGTAGAGCACAAAAGAGGACTTGATAGTCGCACCACCCCTCTCCCCTCCCCTTTTTGCTCATGATTGCATGTAAGTATTACTCACAGTTGAGGATGGCCTCTACAAATTGAGGCCCTCGTCGCAGAAGTCAGCTCACGATGGGGAAGGTACAATGCGCTCATAATATCATATCAGCGGTGTCCTGTCTTAATTCACTTTTATTACATTCATTCATAATGATGAGATGGGTACCAGCCAGAGGATTATGCACAGTGTCACCTTTATTTATCACACACTGGGATTTGTCATTTGCTCCTCTTCAGGTGCTGGTAATGAGACCATGTTGGACTTTATGGAATGTATTTTTTTATTTTATTTACCCCATATTTTTCTATCAAGTATGATCATATGTTGTATTTGTCTATAGTGGAGTGCCCCAAAAGGTCTATTACTTGGATTTCAGCCAGTATTTAATGGAAAAATATGCCATCAAATCTTGCAAGGCTCCAGCGCCATGGTTTTGCGATGGCTAGGAAAAGTGTGATGATAACCATAGAAACATATTTTTATCCTTTATCCCATCTTTTTCTATCAAGTATTATCATATGTTGTATTTGTCTATAGTGGAGTGCCCCAAAAGTGCTATAACTTGGATATCAGCCAGTATTTCCTGGAAAAATATGCCATAAAATCTTCCAAGGCTTCAGCGCCATGTTTTTTGTGAGGGCTAGGAAAAGTGTAATGATGACCATAGAACCATAAAATGAATATATGGGTATAATATGAAATCACGAATTACACCGTATTTCTGTGGAGTATAGTCCATTATTTTTTCATAGTTAAATCCATAGTTGAAGTACACCATCTCACTAGTGGTTAAACGCTAACTTGTGCAGCACATTTGGTGATGACTCAGTTTGAGGGGCTGCAAAGGTGCTGCTTTTTACAGCAATGGCCTTTTTACTATTTTTAAGGTTTGTCAGTTGAATTGTACAGGTGTGAAAATTCAAGCTTGACATAGTCCATAGTTACGTATATACCAATGTAAACAGGGTTACACTGCCAACTACTGGCCTGGCATACATACTGAGACATTAATTGGTAACTTCTGGATCCCATTGGGCCTTGAACTTCACTAAGCTGAACTGCAAAACTTTGTGGTTGATAACCACATTACACACCTTCATTACACACATAAACACACACACACACACACATACACTAATGTAATCAGTTGATTACACATTGTGGATCAAACTTGGGAGACAAAACACTTTGGTTACAGGCCAAATAAACATTTAGACAATCTGTTCAGCTTGTGGTGTACTGTATGTCAGAATGTGTGTGTGTGTGTTCACGGACCAGATGAGAGAGGAAAACAAACAGCATTACAGTAAGCCTGCTGACAAACTGGGTGTAGGTCAGACATAGAACAGCTGTTTTCACACCAGCGTTGACTGATAGTGTCCAGCTGAGGAATAAGAAATGTTCTTATTAATTCTTTATCAGCTGCAGGAATGTTCAAGTCCCTCAAGCAACATTCCAGACAATATTCCACTAAGGAATCATGTTTTTTTACACTATTGACTTTTTGATTCAAGATTAGCTAAACACAACTCCCTAACACATTACAGTGGATTTGAATTCATAAATATGTGTATGAATATACTGGGAGACTCCCACAAGTGCACCGACCCCTGGTTGACCTCCATTGAGAAACTAAAGACATTTACACATGGAAGGAGGGAAGTCTTCATCTTTCATATTGGGCCTCTTGGGCCTCACTTTACAATAAGTCATACAAATATACAGTAGTTACTGAGGAGCTAATGAAGAACTAAGAAGAATTGTAGTGGTTAGGGTTAGGTAGGTTCGTTTCTTATGAACTTCTCACATTGTGTTTCGTATCTACATTACGGAACACCAAATTAAAGTCGATAGAGATGGCAATATTGCCTTAAATTTCCCAATAACAAAACTGCTCTTTTTTTTTTATCTCAAGGTCTCCATGTCAATTGCTTTTTTAGCCTCTTTTGTGGTTGTTGTTTTTTTATTTTTACCTGGAAAGCAAGTGGTTACATTGTTTTTGTTTTTTTAATCAATATTTTAAAGCATAATTTACCTTGAATAACAACAAAATTATGTTTTAATATGAATTTATATCATACCATTCAAGTGTATTTCAGTGGTTCATGGCAGCACCTAATGACATGTTTAAAGTTAAGTAAATAAAGTATTTATTTGATTAAATATTAATGGGTAGAGTGGTTAGCGTGCAGGCTACAAAGCTACGAGACTCGAGTTTGATTCCACCCTCGGTCATCTCTGTGTGGAGTTTGCATGTTCTCCCCGTGCATGCGTGGGTTTTCTCCGGGTACTCCGGTTTCCTCCCACATTCCAAAAACATGCTAGGTTAATTGGCGACTCCAAATTGTCCATAGGTATGAATGTGAGTGTGAATGGTTGTTTGTCTATATGTGCCCTGTGATTGGCTGGCGACCAGTCCAGGTTGTACCCCGCCTCTCGCCCGAAGACAGCTGGGATAGGTTCCAACACCCCTGCGACCCTCATGAATGAATGAATGAATAAATATTAATGACCTTTATATATTACTGTATATTTATTAAACCACATTTTAGGCCACCTGCATGTATAAATCTCCACACCCCAGATATCAGACAACTTGTTTTTTTCAGACTTTTGTTTCATATTATTCAATACGGTACTTAAAGTGGATGCTCTTTACTCATTTTTAAGTCTGTTCTGTCCTTCGAGTGGCTTTTGGCACTGCCAAGTAAAGTAACCAATAGCACCTCATAACCAAGAGTACACACAAAATTCCTCCAAGCAGCCATCGCAATTCTTCGTATACAACAACCTCAGCTTGCATTATTGAAAAATGTATTCCTCGTTGAATAGTGAAGCACTTGTCCATACACTGAGCAGACTGCTGCCACACTGATGCTGTACTAATGGCAACATCACTCCCCATCTGGTGTCCATCATTTGGATTCAGGACAGGGCCCGCCCGGGCAGATCCATCCGATTAGTCCATCTCATCGATTAGTGCCAGCTCGCCCATGACTTAGTCAAGGCAAGGTGTCTCCTCTATGACATGCTGTCTTCCTGTGATTTAGTTTGCCAACGCTCTAAGTGCACTGAGTGTGACAATAAAATATTTAATCTAATATGCATCCAGAAGAGGAAGGGAGGAGGAGTATAAAAGGGAGAGTGAGGGACCGGGATATTATGTTCCAGATGAGCTTTGATGTAATGAGAAATGTTTGTGTCATCTTCAGGACTATGCAGGACATGGTTACTTAGGTCGGGCATCCTTCTTGTTTGATCCTGGATGATGAATGTGTCATTTCTAGCGCGGGACAAGATTGTCTATGATTATTTTCCAGTAAGGTAGCCGTGAAAACATCACATCCAAAGAGAAGGAATTCGATTTTCCTCCTTATCTGTGCTTACAGTCAAAAGCGTATAATAGCGGGAATAGGACACGACGTGCATTTTTTAAGCATACAAGAGAGCGATGCATTTATGGATGGCGTGACCTGTATACTGATGAAGCTACTGTGTTGCGCTCGATCAATACATTGATTCCCATTACATTACTTGATTTAATATACATTGCCCCACTGCTCCTCTGTGACACAGTAATGTACATGACTGGACACTTCATTAGGTACATAGTCTCATGTGGTCCAATACAAGAGACGTATACTAAACTGACACTGAGAGATGCAGCCTGTTGAACTACAAATGCCACTGCACTTACTGTATTGATTGTCTCGCATATAAGATGACCCTGAACATGTTAAAATTATGTTTTTTATTATCAATGGAAAATATTGTAGTCATCCCTGGCTATATCAATGTTTGGACATCACTGCTTTGTGGTTGACTATGACCTATTATTAGTCCAAAAATATTGGAAGACAAGTGGTGTCAGTAATATTGCACTGCATGGAGTCTGGCATGTAATGTCTGACGAGACATTGTAAAGAAAAAGTCCTCCCATTCCATGTGGAAGTGGTAGGTTTTTGGATTCTTTGTTGTTCTTCCTTTGTTTTCACTTTGAGAACATTTCTTGAAATTAAAATAAAAAATTGGAGGCTAAATACTTTGCTTGCTAGCATGCTATGTTTAAAGCGGTAGTTGTCTTGTGGGTCCCTGCAGTGATATCGTGGCCTGTGTGTTACAGTTGGGCAATGTTGTGTATACAAAGAGTAACAGGAAGGTAACGGTGACTAATGAGGTGTTACTTCATATCTGCAAGGCTCTAATTATGGTAAAAATTGTATTTAGAAAGTCATAAACCGTTTTTCTATGCTCTGACTTCGAAAATATTCAATTTATTATAATTGAATCATACGTAATGAGCCACAATATTTGTTAGACTTTATTTGTTAGCTGCTTGACTCTGCTTTATTGACCACAACTGCCTTAAAATTAGCTTCATAACTCCTTGTCTGTTGTTTACTACATTGTTAATAACCTTTGAGACTTTCTTCAGCCAGCAAGGCGTCACTAGTGTGCTTGTGTGAGTGGCAAGAAGAAAGGCTTTGACTTGTTTAGGACACTTTGTTGGTTTGCAAAAAACATTGCGACAACTCTTTATTAGACTCTTGTCTTATGTTGGGTTGAATACAGTACCATAACACTTGGTGTGGCCAAAAGCATGAATCTTAATTTGGGCCTTGTGCAAAAACAGGTGGACACACTGGTCCCAAATGGTGAATCCAATGACCATTCAGCGACCCTCTCTCTGTTCTTTCTGGAACCATCTGCATTTGTCCCATAGTTTCCCTTTGATTTGTCATCCATCTGTACTGTTATTCGTTTTTCATGTCCTTTAATCGCCTGCTGGCCCGCCCGAGCTGCCATGTTGACACCAGACAAAGAAAGCACCACTCTCTCACATCTTTTTAATGAGCCTGTGTTATGATACAGCTTTCAATAGTCGTGTTGGCAAAAGAATGGTGGCCTTTTGACAAGAGGTGCTAACCGGCCCCCCCATTCTCAACCTCCTACAACCTGGATACGCTGACTGTGAGACAGAAGGAGGACTGTCAGGCTCCATGCCAGAACTGTGTCAATTTGGCCTAAATTACTTCTATACATCAAAATAAAGCTCTTTGTAAAGCCACTTATCTTGTGTCAAAAAGACATTCCTTGCAACATATGGGCAATAAAAAAATAGATGAAAAGGCAAAGGAAAAAATACAGTATTGCCACTGGCTAGAATACGGATACTCTCTTATATGATCCAATGAAAGAGCTGTATCAAATATTCTACCTGCTCCTGTGTATATGCCCCCCAGTTAAAAAAAAATAAATAAATATGCAGGTTTCACTACACATCTCAAAATAAAGCCTGGTGCTCTGCCAACTATCTGTAAGTCATTTGGCAACATGGGAGCTGGAGGTTTGATCATTTTATTTTTCTTCAGCAGCATGATATTGTTGTTAAAAGGTGAGTGTAATGTTAGCATGTTGTAATATTGTGATGTTGTTAGTGTCCTGTCCTGTCTCACTAGTTAATTTTATGTTGTATGTAATACGTATTATGTCTATTATGTGGATCAAGTACTTCTTGGAAACACAGGCAATGGTGGACAAACACAGCTCATGAGCTTTAAAGCAATAGACACACAAAACAAACACAACACACTTCCAATACACAATCATGGAACTGTCATGGGATACCATGAGACTTATTTTAAGTAGTTATATTTTAAGAAAATTTAACAGCAGGCTGTCAGGCGCATGTGAGTGGCTGGAAGAAAAGCACTGACTTGCTTGGGGGAGAAATAATTTGGTGCCACCTGAACCACAAAATAAAAGCTATTGCCTCCACACACAATAATAAACCTCTTTTTGACCAATATAAACCACAGCTTGTCATTATTATCTTTATAAAGGCAGCATAGACTGGCTACCCTCATCACCAGCATAGACCAGAATACATATGCTGGTATGCTGGTGCACCAGACCAGCAGGGACGTGTCTATTATGTTTGGTCTTGAAAAAAAGTGCTTTGATGTATCACCAATATTCAAAGATAGTTATTTTTCCCTAGTACTGTTCCATCCTTTTTTTGGATGAGAAGTAATCAGTGCAGCCCATTATGGCAGTGACAGCAGGTTAAGGAGGGGATGGGAGCAGGAGGGGGAGAAAAGCTGCTTCTATGCCAGAGAAAATGAAAGCAGCATGGGGTGTATGTGCTGCCCTCTAGTCAGTCAAATATGCTTGTTATCAACGTGTGTGTGTGTGTGTGTGTGTGTGTGAGACTGGACACAGCAGGAGTGGAATGTAGTCATAGCTGTAAAGTGGGTGTGAAAACAGCCATGTTCAATGACCTCCAGGATGACCTCTCCACCCCTCCTCCCCGATAGTTGATAGTGTCCTCTATATATGTGTGTGTGTTACCAAAATGCTTGAGGATAAAGTGTGTTTGTGACAATGTGTGTGTTATTATTGAAAGCATCAAGGGAATGTCCCCTGAGTTTACACAGGCCTAAGAAGAAGAGGTCAAGAGGATTATCGTAAAATATTAGCTGACCTTTGACCCCTATCCATTCTCCCTGTCCAACTCCTGCTCTCTTTGCAGGCGGTCGGCACCTGTCAGGCATATACACACAAAGGTCTTTCTTCCTCTTCTTGTCATCAAACTATGATACTAAATCTAATTACTCCTGCTTATAATCGAAGATCTAACCTCGATACTGGATTTTAGCAGTATAAAAGTGCTTTCAGTAAACCTGATTGGGAACATGCCGTTTTGTGTGTCTGTAGCTTTAATGCTAATGAGTTGTGTTTTGTGTAGTTGTGTAGCTCCAAGAAGCTCGAATGTGTACTTTATCCACTTCTTACATATACACTCTAACTCTGCACTTGTTTAATGTAATAGATGCCTCACATCACACACCATTTTCACGATTCTATACTGCGGCGATTCTCCACACATCTCACACTGAACATCACATCTCCACACAGTTTGCCTGTTCTCCCCGTGCATGCGTGGGTTTTGCCCGGGTACTCCGGTTTCCTCCCACATTCCAAAAACATGCTGGGTTAATTGGCGACTCCAAATTGTCCATAGGTATGAATGTGAGTATGAATGGATAGGCTACAGCGGATTGATTAGTTTTATTGATTTATTGACTTACTATAAGTCAATATTGACTTACAATCCTACCTCCACTTGATGCTCCCAGCGTCGCTCGTTATTTCTGATAATGAGACGTGAGGCGTTTTTATCAGTTCAACATCTGCCACAGTCCAAGCAGTCAAAACAGAAGCTGTAATAATTCTTCATAAAATTTTGTCAGGTCAAAACATGATTGCTGCAAACATAAGACATAACATGAAACATGAAAACATATTTTTAAACCAAAGTGAAGTATTCAATTCTTTTTAGTTATCATCTAAAAGAGCAACCTGTATTAACATAAATAAGAACTCCAAAGGAGTCAGTGCCATGAACTATCCGTGAACCTCCCCACACATCACTGTTTACAATATAGCCATTAACATAGCTGTCCTCTGTGAAGTGGTAAAGTTAGCAGAAAAAGTTATATAGTATATCCATGTATCCATAAGAATTCATGTTGTTTGTAACCCTCCTCGACTTAGGCCTGCTCCTTGTTTCCTCAAAGTTTAATAAATTCCACTTGTGAGCGCTGGTCTTGATTTAGGTCGATGACAGATGCAGACTCAAACTTGGATTGGGTCCTGGCTGAGTCAGCGATCCCAGCTGGTTGCCACTGCGGGGCGTTTGGTCGCTGGAGCACTGCCCTGAAAAACCTCCTACCCCAGCTCACACACAAACACCCACATTCACATTTACGTTCCAACCACGCAATGACATTATTTACGATATGTTGATTTAGTTTAATTTTACTGTGCAGTCATAAAGAACATGAAATATTTACAGTGTAGATGAATTGCATGTGGCCTATTAGTTATGTCTGTGATAATTGCACCAGTTTTTGCATGAAGTCAATTATGTGACATGTATAGAAGGAATATGACACTGTTAAAAAATAGTAGAATATACTCACTGGCTAGCACAAAAACACAGCTAATAAGATCCAACACAATAGCTGCCTTTACAAAGGTAAAAAGGCTCAACACTGACACTATGGTTATTACTGTAACTGTGGTTGCAATAGTGGTTAACTGCACGACACTATTCTTATATATTTACTCATATACTTACATATTGGTGAAAAATACAGGAAATGTGGAATGACTAGAAGAAGTGGGAATTTTCAGAATGTGACAAATGGTTGGCAGTTACAACATATAGTAAGAGGTGTCGAGTTCAGAGGCAATTAGTGTTACAGACAGTCTGTAATGATGGGAATTTTTGGAAATTGTTATCCTTAATCGGTTGACGAATGCAAAAAAAAGCAGGAATTTTTATTCAATTTCAAGGCAGAATATATTCAGAGAATATTCAGGAAGCTTTGGGAAAACCAGACATTGTTGTCATGTTAAAAATAGATAGCCACCATGTACTGCATGAGATGAACATTTTGATGTTCAATCAAGTGAAAAAAGAAGAAGTAGATCGAGTCAATAATAATAAAAACATTTGGTGCACAACAACATGCGGCTGTTCTCAAGCATTCCCACAATTATGGGAAACTGTATTGTACCTCTCTGTAATTGAATTAGGCTTTGAGCGGTTGGGAGGGGACGAGAGGAAGAGGGCGGGGCTAGTGTGAGAGAAGCAAGGAAGTAGGCGTGTTTTCGTTGCGTTGGGGCTCCTCCCAATGTAATGAAACCTAGCCAATGGTAGCTTGCTAGAGAAAAGTCATTCTCTCAGTCGGCGTCTGGCGCTACTTGCCCGTCATCGCTCTCTCCGGAGGCTCCTCAACACACATTCATAGATACACACACACGCACACTCTTACATATTTAACACGAAGAAGAAGAAGAAGCCTATGTGACGCATTTATTTGCTTTTTGAAATGGCTCATCGCACATGAGGAGGACACGGCGGGATGTGGACATAAACAAGTGTCTCCTCCGAGACGAGAGGACACCACTCTTCTTCTTGCTTCCCATTGTGGATTGATTACCTTCTCTCCTCCAAGTGACTATGGCTTTAAAAAGTTCTGTGGATTTCTGACGCGGCGTCACTGGACCATCCCTCTCCTGTGGTCTTTTTTTTGTGCGTGTGTGACTGACTTGTCCCCCCCTTTAGCACCCAAGGGTGCTCTCGTCATTCACCTTGTTGACGCACCCCTGCAGATCCACACAAGAAGGGGAGGGGGACATCATATATCCCAGCTCGGAAGGGGACACACGTCACATTTGGACCGGTCAGAACCGAGCAGCGCTTTGATTTGAATGAGACGCTTCACCTGCTGCAGCCAAGCGAGTCCGCACTACCAAGAAAAAGAAGAAGGGGGAATACGTCGTCAACTTTTGCTGTAGTGATGCTGCAAGTGGAAATGATTCTCGTCGTCTGCCTGGTGCTGTGGATGTGTGTTTTTAGCCAGGAGCCCAGTTCCAAAGTGGTGGCAGACCGCTACGCCGTCTTCTGGAACCGGACCAACGCCAAGTAAGTACGCCGTCTCCGAGCCTCCCGAGCCGGCCTCGCTCCAGCGCTGTGCACCGGTGGGGCTCCAGGGTGGGACCGGGTGTGTTTGTCACCGCAATGTGGCAACACTTTATGCAGGTAGATGTTGTTTAGTGGAGGATATGAAAATTCCAACTCAGGCTGGCGTGTATTTTGGCATTTGTGCATGAGGAGTAGTACGGTACCAGGGCAGGGCAGCAGGGTTTATTAACTGGGAATTATTAACTACTGGTAGTACTAACTGTTAGTTATGAATACATACCTACAATAATCCTTAACTTCATTTTTAATTTGTGACAGAAGCAACCTTGAACTATGTTCATATATCCACAAATTATAAATGTCCAAATGACAAAACAATTATAAAAAGTCCTGCTAATTCTTGTTTGTGTTGTTCAAACTTTGCTTTTACTTTTAAAAGTCACAACTTTTAAAAATCATAAAACCTGACTTAAAATCTGTTGCCAAACATTTAATAATACATTTACATTTAATATTTTTTTTAAACAAAACCCTCTGAAAATGTGTTTTTTTTGTAGAAATCTAACTTAATTTTTTTTTTCCAGCAATTAAACAGCATAAAAGTTCCTTAAACAAAACGACAAATCCACTAGCTTTACCCTATAAGCATTGTAATACAAACCTACATTCAAAATGTGTAGGATTTTACCTTCTGGTGACATATTCATGCATGCACGTATTGCTGTCGCTGCTCATAGTTAGCTCTAAAGTCTCACCGTTTCTTTGTTTGGAGTTGTAGAACAAGACTAAGTGTTCATATTTGTCATTTTTTGTCAAGAAGTTTGCTATGCGCGAACCATTGGCAACTTTCTATTACATCTTGCCGTGTTGCAAACATATTAGTCAGGCGTTTCCCCTCGTTTCTTTGGTCCGACTAAGCAGCTTTGTCTCAAGTCTATACTCTTCCATTAAAAAGCTTTTTCACTCAAGTTATCAATGGACAAATGTTATACAATTTACCACATATTCCACTTGAAGTTCACAGATTTCTCCTAGCAGTTAGTGTTGATGTGTTGATTGATATCCTTAAGTCTGACACTACTTATTTATTTTAGCCTTCCCCGCCAACATAATTTTTGACCTCGATTCCCCCTGTTGACAGACATCCTTTCGCTGGACTGTATTTTGTTTTCGCCTCCTTTCTTCACATATAGAAAAAGTTTTGCCTGGACTGGACGCTGGGTTCACTTGATTTTTTCCAGATGTGCTGACAGGTTTTCCCACTTTGGGCTCATAAGGAGAAATTGAAGCAAAAGGCGCTAATCTTGGGAGAATGGTGGGGATACGAGACCCAAGCCCGGTTTGTGTTGTGCATCTTCTTTAGACTTACAGTGAAGTAGCCTCAGGACAGGAAACAGGTTTTTTTGGAGGTTGCTGTGTGGCTAATACCAGTCGGTCCATATACAATGCAGTTTGTTTGACTCTCGTCCCCTGAAGGTATTTGTAACAGCTTCCTGACCAAACTTGTCTGATTGACAAACACAGAGACCCTCACTACTGAGAGGCTTGAATTATTTCTCTTTATTTATTATTTAACACGTGAAATGCAGGAGGTGAATAAACTATCAGGAATTGATGAGACATCCTGCTCTTCGTGCAAACATGTGATGCACCTCAATATAACTTGTTAAGCACATCTGAAACAAGTCCAATCAAACCACGCAGGTTGTCTTAAATGAAGCGGCAGGTGACTTAAAAAAAAAAGGAAAAAAAAGTTGACATTCTTGCGAAGAAAGCCATCCATTTTTCCACCCGACAAAACCTCATAGTCTTTCCCGGCTGGAAAATGACTAGGTTGGGGGAATTAATCACTCCAAATGTGTTTGGTTTGTCTGAAAATCTCTTTGCCTTTTGATTTATTGTGCCCAAGTTGGACGTATCCCGTTCCTCAAGTGTCACATAAACGCTCCAACTTCATCACCAGAGAGAAATCTGTGCAATTTTTATACATTCATACTCCCAATGCGACCACTCGTACTTTTTATGATGTGGAAATACAAAGATTCATTAGATGTACTGTATCATTGTAGACTTTAACAACTTATACATCTTTTATTTATTACTTATTTGTCAATTTTGCAGTGTTTCTGTACATTTTTATAGTTTTTAGTTCTTTACCATTAGAATACCAAAACTGGACTCAAAGCATTAACCCAAGTTTAAATGCCTTTGGATGTTCAGTAATGGTGTCTGAGGGGATTTCCTAGTTGGCTTCAATTTGTCTTTGTCTCTGAATCCCGCCACGAGAACCGTTTTTACTGACCCATTTCTTGATCCACATGTCTTCCGTCTTCGGTCCAGAGAGTAAAAGTTTTAATGCATGTCTCAGCTTGAAATGTCTTCGAAATAAAGGGACATTTCTCTCAGGGAGCGTCTGCCCTCTGCGATGCAGCCGGCTGCCTTTGCTTGTGAGTATTTATTCTAATGAGAGGACAGACTACTGCCCTTTCTTCTCCCGACGTGTCCCTCCTAAGCCTTCCTCCCTTGTCGCCCCCTTTCTCCTGCTCTGTGTCTCCTTGTCCAGTACTGGAATATGAATGAATACAATTAGATATTTCAGGAGTCTCTCTGCACTTGACGGTGAATTCTCAGAGGTCAGGACGACTCAGAGAGAGCACAGGGCGAAGAAGCAAAAAGTTTGCTGTTCTCCTTGACGGTTTTTATTTACAGCAGTGAGTGTGGATTACTCAAGTTGATAGCTGAGTTATGTTCTTGTATTTTACTGCACAATTGCCAGTTGTTGAAAAGTTGTTCTGGGACTTGCCGCTTAAGCGCAGTACTGTGGTGGAAATGAAAGAAATGAAGAAATGCATGAATCTCCAACGTTTGTTTCTCGTGTTTTTTTTTGTGGTCACACGAGTCGCATTGAAATTTGTTGTGTCTAAAATCCTACTGTGCGGCAGTAGAAATTAGATTAAGAATCTTAAATTTTGAAAAAGTTATGTCATTTTTTTGTGATGCAGTCATTGTCAAATGCAGTGCGACTGCGATGCTTTCAATTCGCAATGGTTATAGTAATTGATTATTAATTGTTTGTGCCTTGACAAAATGTACTGCGCTATGTACATCTCCACAATAAACGGTAAATATTTTATTATACGTGCAGTCAATGCTCCTTGCATAGTATTTTGTCACAAAGCTTTTTACCATTTCTGTAAAAACATGTTATAAAATGATTGCCGGTGTTATTGCATTTTCTGACAAGGAGTCGAAAAAAATTCAGACCCCTCCCCATAATACAAATTAAAAATTAGCAAAATAAGTGTGTCCACCACCAGCTGCTGATTCTGGAAAAACAGAAAAAGTCCTTCCAAAAATCCACACCCGAAAAATCAATGCAAAATAAGAATTTGGTGTAAAATAACAAAGAAAAACAAACAAACTAAAACGCTCAACAAACAAGGTTGCGGTACATTACAAACTGCAAAACCTAAATTAATGACGTAAAAACATTTCTTTTGAATTCTGAATTTATCGACAATAAACCATTAAATAAGTCATTTTTAGCATGTATCATTCAGAACAACCAAGTGCATAGATGCTAATTACGCACTAGATGGTGGTAATGTGCATTATCAAAAATCCAGGGAAATAAAACACGTCCATGAATTTACACAGTGACTGGTAAATTCAATCTCCAGCCAAAATTGAAAGGTTAGTTAATGTGAGGTTGCGTAAAAATTCCGATTGCGTATTGTACATGTACATTATATATTATCTAAAAAAAATAGAGAATTGTATATATTGTGGATGTCCACAACCATACTACTGTAGTTTCCAAGTGTAGTTTTACAGTTTTCTCCCTTTGAATGTGTTGTCTGAGTGGGCCATAGATAGTCGAAAGCATGAAGAGATTATGGTTAGAATACTTAAAATGTTTAAACGACGTTGCCTTTGGCTTTCATGGCTTAAATAAGTAAGGTTTTGACTAGGCTAATCTCTCCGTCCTGTGCCTTTTCCCCCTTCAAATTTCAACTCTCTTCACTGCACTCGCCATCTGAGGACTGATTAGTTCTCACTAATGACCCCTGCCCAGTCAGTCTTTTCTTTGGCTTGCGGGACCAGCAGCCACCAGCGGCGGTGTTGAGTAGCGAGGTCCAAAAGTGGAGGCGACACGGCAAAACAAAGGCTGTGTTTGTCGGGAGACATTATTTAAATTTGAAATATATATTTATATTTTTAATCAAGGTGTTGTTTTTTTCCACAGACCTTTACTGCATATGTATATTCACTTTATATTAGGTTGTGTTTTTCCCTATTAAACAAGAAAACGAGACAGGCAGGCGGCAGTCAATGTACTCAGCAGAGCAGCTGCTTTTAGGGTGTGCGGCAGCCACGGAGACTTTTGGCCGTGACCCTCGTGGAGCTGCTTCACTGCACGCTGAAGAAATGCTGGTCCGACGCTAGTCTGGGATGTTTAATCCTGCTCATGTAAAGGAAATTTACTATGAAATATAACAGTATAACAGTTCCTCTGAGGTTCTGTCTGTTCTTAGAATTGCATGACTGGGTCGGGTTAAATACTCTTGCATTCTGTTAATGGCCCATGGGTCACCCTTAATTGGAGTAAATTGCATAATCTCGATAGTTTTCTCACATTTTGTTCCTCTCATTTAGCCGAATATGGTACGGATTGTAATATGATGCAGTGCAGTTGTACGCTCTTTGCAAACTCCATCCACAATAACTTTATACTGTATTGTTAAATTTCATCCAACTGAACATTTGTCAGATTTTATTAACAAACAAACTATATTTTGGTGCAGGATTCATTTTTACATTTAGCTTAATTTCTTTGCAAATAGTACATAAATTTTAACTCATTCAATACCAAACACAGATTTATACTTGGGTTGGGCGATATTTTATATGTACCGGTATAGTGGTATAGATTCTTCCAATGATGAGAAAATGACTTATAACGGTATAAATGATAAAAAGGCAAATGCTGACATCTCATTGGAAAAGTTAGACAGTTTTTTGTAGCACGCTACTGAATTTATTATTTTTGTAAGTTTTATATTGTGATGCATCCTAAAAATATTGTAATATATGATAAGGTCCATATTACCCAACCCTAATTCATACATTTTTATAATCCTGACCGCCGATCCCAACAACGTATTTCATACGTCTTTTACGTTTTCTTAGCGCAAGAGGCAAAAAGAGGTGATGATGCACCTCTCCAATAATGCATTTCACTTCAGAGCACTTTTAAACCATACAAATGGCCACAAGGTGGCAGAAGTGCATTTGCTAACAGCTCAAGGGGGATCATGTTAATGGATAAATCACATATTACAGGAAGTAGGAAGTGAGAGAGTGAAATGTGAAAATTGTAAATGGTTCACGGTGTTATATTTATTTCTTTGTTATTTTTGTGTTGTTTATGTTAAAACTAAAAAATGTTTGCGTCAAAGTGAAAGTAATGCTTGAGAGTGGCACAATTTGGGCAGAGGCTGCGGAGCGGAAAACTCAAATCACGGCGCTGCGGAGCATGCGAGCAGTGAAGTTAAACGGAAAGTTGCACCAGCATCGTAAAATTAAAAGTAGCTCCATAAGAAAGAAGTTGGAGATCCCTATCATAACGTTTTACTTAGTTTTTATTCACATTTTATTAGAAATGTCTAGGCATATCTTTTTAATGCATGGTGCATGTTGATTTTTCGATTCAAATGCTAAAAACGAAACAAAAATGAAACAAATATTTTTGTTTCATCCTGTCAGCGTATCGAGATACTATCGTTACCACGAGCCATATATCGCTAATTGTATCACATCATGAAGTAATCTTAATACATGGATTAATATATGAAGGTGTACAATTCATTAGATTGTGCAGGTGTACCTAATATTGTGTCTGGTGAGTGTCTACACTTCCCTCACACAATCTGGCTGGATTTTTCCATTTTTAAGAGCCCTTTTCACTGGGGTGGGATGCCATATTAAATGGAAAAATATGGATGACATTTAATGGCAGGCAGTCTCGTTTCACTTGTATGTACGCCCCTTCATCCCTCCCGCGTTGACTGGGTCCCAGATCTTAATGCCCCGGTTTTTGTTTTCACAGTAATCGCTCCAAGGTCAGATGGAGTGCTGAAACGCTGCTATCAGCGGAGCAATCTATCTTGCATTGAAGCCTTTGTAAAGAACTTGGAAACATTGCGTGGTATTAAGCCACTTATGCTGCACCTTCATGGCTTTCTTGTCCAGGGCAAAGATTAATATTTTACTTAGCGTACATTTGCGTCTTGATGGGTGAATGTCAATGTTGGGCAGAGTATTTTCCTATGTTGCTGCTTTGGGTGATGGCCCTTCAAAAGTGTCATAAGTGTAGATTTCCCACACATAGACTGTATTATCTATCTAGGTTGTTTTTTGTTTTGTTCTTTTTTATTGTTCTCAACATAAAAAAAACTGTCACTTATTGTACAGTAGAGTCCTTGTCCAATGGCTGCAAATGGCGCTAGCGTGTTGTTGCGGGGGCTCAGTAAGATGGAGGCCCACAAGCAGCTGTTCCTGCAGTAACGCTTGGTTGAGCTATCACCCCTGACCAGAGAGCGGTGCTGCTGAGGAAGCCTCTTTGGGACCTCTAATCTCACCCACCCTCTCTTGTCAGTTTTTTGCATTTTTAAATGACTTTGCTTGATTTTAACCAGCTATTTCTGCTATGGCTGATTTGACCATGTTAAATTCATTTACTGCCCTAGTTTTATTGGATTTACAGGAACCACACCCATGTGTAGAAGCTGAAACGACTAATGGAGTCCAATTTTATTTTATTTTTTACTTTCTGTCACCGTTCAGCTGGAAAATGTGAGTGAAGCAAGTGAGATTGACATTTTTTCTAAACCAGACTTATTTTCTTCAGATAATTCTGGTCGTGGTTGGCTGCGCTCGGACCTTCTCCACCATTTCCCTTATTTAACTGCGGGGGTGTAGTGACTGGATGTTTTTCTATCTGGGCTGCAGTGTGGAGAATGGATCCCAGAAGGGAACACATCCCCAGCTTGTGAATAAAGAGCTAATTGATGGGTTTGAGCCGGGTTGTAAATGATTCGTGTGCTTATTCGTCTTTACAGGCTGGGAAACAGTCGGACGGCACGTTTATGGGGTCCTTTTTGGAATTGCAACAGCTTCTATAGCGCTTCGCATTTGGGATTATTTCACTTACCTTAAGATAACACACTTTCAGTTTGTCTGCACTGGCATTAACTATGAAAACACATTGACACACTTCAGAGTGAAACAGGAATTTGCATGAAATTGACATTCGCTGACTGTTGCAATTGATCAAATATTGCCTGAATTTGATTTATGATGAATTGTGTGTTGAGGCAAACTTAATTGGAATACTTGCTGCAACCAGAAGAGGTGCTGTTGTTTCTGTTTCAACAGGCACAGAAACAGGGGTTCAGGACATTCTCATGGTTCATTAAAATTATGATTTATTAATAATAAAAATACAATTAGTCAAATATCCATCCCTGCTGGATAAAACCTGCAAATTAAAACTGAATTCAAGAACAACACGGCAACCCAGACAATCAAAATGTTGTTATTTTGTTATCTTTCCTAATAACAAAATGCTAATAAATTCAGGTTGATTATTGTGTTTTTTTTAATTAAGCTAAAATATGTACATTTTCTACTACTTATTTTCATAGAAAGACAAAAGCTAGCCAATAATAAGTTTGCTGCATTCGCTTGCTTGAGCACAAAAAAAACTACAAGCAGCCAACGTTGCCCCCCTTCCCCATCCCACCACACACACACACACACACACACACACACACTCACCATCGTCACCAATGCTGGGCTGTTCTGCTGAAAGGTGGTCATTGTTCCTCTCCCCCTGTCCACTTTACATGGGCTGAAAGTAATGCATGCACTTTAAATAGAGGCTGAAAGGGGGAGCGAAGGCAGGGGAGCGAGGGAGAGCGGGGTGAATGGTGAAGGGAAACTGAGAGCTTGGAGTGCACTTTTTGGACTGGGAGTAAAAAAAAAAAACTAACAAGAAAACGGGAGTAAAGTCAGTGCCAGACATGAGGGGGAGATGCTTGTAGTAGCTGGGGGTGAGGAGGACAGCTTGAATGGAGAGGAGGGTGGGATTGGATGGGGGGGGGGTATCTCCCCTCATTTGCAATCAGCCGTGTCCATCCTCCCTCAGCTTCCATCCTTGTCTGTCTTTGGTGAGATTTAAAGATGCATGCGGATGGTCGGCTCCCTTGAGGTTGGTTGTGGTGGTCCCTCGGGGGTGGAGACTCCGGTTCCTCACCCAGTGGAGGTGTCGCCTTTGTGGTTAGTGACCCTGGGGTTATTTTCTGCAGAGACAGGATTAAGCCTCCTCAGGTTCAGACCGCTAGCTTTGTTTTCTCTTCACAGCCTTATGTTTATTTGGAAGGGGGGGGGGGGGGGGGGGTGATAGTTGCATCTTGGGCTGTAGCCACTGTGACACATTGCATTGTGTGCCCTTGCCTCCAAAACGCATATTTCACAGCGTGGGTAATGTAGCGCTTTAATAGATGGGCTCAGTGCCCAAATGCTGTATATTCAAATATATCATCTGGCAAGACAGAGTGGACTGTTTTTTTGTCATCGTGATGAATAATGTGACTAATTATGCATGGTTGTAATTTAAACCATGGCTATCTCATTGGGAATCTTTTTGTATTTTTCATTCATTCATTCATTTTCTATCGCTTATCCTCACAAAGGTTGCGGGGGTGCTGGAGCCTATCCCAGCTGTCTTCGGGCGAGAGGCCATGTACACCCTGGACTGGTGGCCAGCCAATCACAGGGCACATATAGACAAACAACCATTCACACTCACATTCATACCTATGAACAATTTGGAGTGGCCAATTAACCTAGCATGTTTTTGGAGTGTGGGAGGAAACCGGAGTACCTGAAGAAAACCCACACATGCACGGGGAGAACATGCAAACTCCACACAGAGATGGCAGAGGGTGGAATCGAACTTAGGTGTCCTAGCGGTGAGGCCTACGAGCTAACCACTTCTCTTCCAGTCTTTTTTTGTATTTGTTAGTTAAAAAATAATATATAAAATAAATAAATAAACAAATAATAATTACATATATATATATATATATGTATATGTATATATGTATGTATATATGTATGTATGTATGTATATATATGTATGTATGTATATATATGTATGTGTATATATATGTATGTATGTATATATATATGTATGTGTATATATATATATATATATATATGTGTGTATATATATATATATAATTATTGTGTGTTGTCAGGTAGCACGACCACAACAGTACCCTGTGTTATTATTATCATAATGATGACTATTGCTATCGTCATCATCAGAGGTAAACGATTATTAAACAATAAAAGGCTGTTATTGGCGATCAAGTCTGGTGCGTGTTACGAGTGACAAATGAAATGTACTATGTAGATTAGTCAGCACTATCTACCTTAATTTGTGTACAACATCCCACTAAATCCTTGATCAGGTCAATGTGTGTTGTCATGACCCCCAGTTTGTTTTAACAAAACAGCAGGAACACACCAACTCTTTTCCATGGTAGCGCAATTTTTGACCCAATTCTCTCTGCACACCCTCCTTTTCATACGACAGCGTCTTGATGAAGTTTTGTGAAGCTGTGTTTGTATGTCGTGCGTGCACTTGTGGTGATCGTGCACGAAAATGACCAAACCGCACAACATGTGATAAATCCCATTTCAACCCTCCCGTCCTGAGTCCTGCTATGACTGGTCGGGCTTGTTCTGAACATCACCTCCGCATAACCAAATATGACAGCTCCATGAACACAGACCAACAAGCACACACACACACACACACACACACAGCTGTGGCTTGTGAGACATACTTCATTATTTCAAGTGATGTGTTGAAGTTGCATGAGCCTCTCGCATTGTTTTTGTTTGTTTCTACTGCTGATTTTCGTGGTGTGAATCAGTGAGCATGGAGCTGGAGAGTACAGCAGCCTTTGAACTGTGCCCTATCCCATGACTTCAACCTGGGGTATTAACCTAGAGCCACTGAGAGGCTTAAAAAGCCATCAGCTCATTGTCCTGAGACACACTAAAAAACCCTTCCTCTAAAATCCCTCCCCATCGTTCTCTTTACCTCCTTCCTTCTTTTCTTAAGAATGCCTGGAGCTGGCCTCTGCTAGTATTCATATTCATCAGTTTTAAGGGTCTAATGAGATAAGTGAGACTTAAGGGGAGTCCCCAAAGTGGCCTAAGCCCTCCAGATAAACAGATGTGGTGAGTGCTGCTGCCTATGGCTACATCCTTGGATGTGTGTGTCTTCAACACACTCACACTCTTACACACACAAGCTTGCCATTGTGATTTCCGACCAACTTTCTACGGGAGAACTTTCTAGTCACAAGAGGAGCAGGATCAAGACAAAATGATCTTCAGGTCAGTTGTGTAGTCCACCCCCTGTGGCCTCATGTGGCAATGTCTCATCAATGAAACATTACTATGCCTAGCGACCAGGATACTACATAAGACTTGTCTTTGAATATTTTTGGACCTTAATTCATTCATTATTTTTCTATCGCTTATCCTTATACGAGGGTCACAGGGGTGCTGGAGCCTATCCTAGATGTCTTCGGGCGAGAGGCGCCGTACACCCTGGACTGGTCGCCATCGGCCATCTCTGTGTGGAGTTTGCATGTTCTCCCCGTGCATGCGTGGGTTTTCTCCGGGGACTCCGGTTTCCTACCACATTGCAAAAACATGCTAGGCTAATTGGCGACTCCAAATTGTCCATAGGAATGAATGTGAGTGTGAATGGTTGTTTGTCTATATGTGCCCTGTGATTGGCTGGCGACCAGTCCAGGGTGCACCCCGTCTCTCGCCCGAAAGTGAAAAATGAATATTGAATGAATATTTGGTACATTTTCTAACTCTATAGGAACCGAAAATCTAATTAATTTTTCCTTTTAAACATACAGTACCTGAAGTTAGCATAGGGGCGTTAAAAATATAAATCCACCTGTTCATTTTCTACTGCTCATCCTGTTAAGGGTCATCAAGCAGAGGGCCTCTTCCAGCTGGCTTAGTGAGAAAGGCGGACTACACCCTGGACTGGTTGACAGTCAACGACGACCCACATATAGAGACAGACAGGCATTCACACTGTCACTCAGCAGGGACTGAACCCACAACCAAACCACTAAAAGTCTGGAAAACAAAGGTTTTTCTTTATTTTTGCCTGCCTCAGACTTTGAGGTTCTATTACTATAACAAGGAAGATTTGGAGATTAAAAATGCAAACCTACCACTAAGGATTGCTTGAAGACGCTAAACATCCTTTGTCATGGCAGGTGAAGATTAAATATGGTTATAAATGTGCTTTGGTTGTGCTCTTAAAAGGCAGCCGTGCATATTTAACAGTTTGTCTTTCTGCTATACCCTCATCTTGCTCCTGTGGAATATAGGCCATTTGGCTTCCTCCCACTCTTTTGCTCCCAGTGCCATATTGCCCTTGCTCCTCCTGCTTTGAGGATTACCAACTCTTTAACTGGACTGTCCTTGTCATCGGCTCTGGTGGTCCTGCTGAGGTGACCCAGCATGGCCACTTGCCAAGCCTCTGTGTTGTGGCTGCAGCTTGCGACTTAAGACACACGGGTGACCACCTGCTGTTACGCACCCATTTTTTTGTCTGCCCTTTTTTTGTGAATATCACACTTGCATTCTTGAAAGCAGAACTACTCAACATTTGTGCATAATGGAATGGAGCCAGACACAAAGAAGTGTGAATATCAACATTTCTGTACGCATAAAATAGGCAGCATTAAAGTAAATAAGGACTATAACGTTCTTAGCCTAATTAAATAATCTATAATCTTTAACAATCTGCCCATATGAACAGATTGTCTCTTATAGAAAAAAGCATTTTGTGTTTTGATTACATATTGTTTGTTTTGTTACCAGACATTTGTCGTGGAGCGGAAGCGGAAACATGAAAATATATTTTTTTTAATGCAAGTGTGCAGCAAAACTTATTTGGGAAAAAAAAAGCCACTGCAGCCTCCCAAGGGTTCCGTTTCACCCGCTGTTCTGTTCTTTAGGCCATCTGACATTCCAGTCGAGATTAAAGCATGGAATAGCAAATGGAAGCAAAAGTTGTGTGTTTTCTTTTTTTCCTTCCGTGATATTGAACAATTTTGGATAAATTGTTCACACTAAATATTATTTTAGTTATTTTAAATCAAATTATTTATTTTATTGTATCTTATTATTCTGTTTTATTCATTCATTCATTCATTCATTCATTCATTCATTCATTTTCTACCGCTTTTTCCTCACGACGGTCGCGGGGGTGCTAGAGCTTATCCCAGCTGTCTTTGGGCGAGAGGCGGGGTACACCCTGGACTGGTCGCCAGCCAATCAGAGGGCACATATAGACAAACAACCATTCACACTCACATTCATACCTATGGACAATTTGGAGTCGCCAATTAACCTAGCATGTTTTTGGAATGTGGGAGGAAACCGGAGTCCCCGGAGAAAACCCACGCATGCACGGGGAGAAAAGAAAAGAAATGGCAGAATAAATTCCAAAAATATAAAACTTGAACTAGAAATTCTAATACTAGTTTTACTTCCAAAATTAGATTCATATTTTTAATTGGAAAGATAACACCTATTTATTACAGTAATTCCCCCTCTCCTAAAATATTTGTATTACCTTTTTGTGATCCAGCAGTGTGTAACTAATCAATTATTTTCCTCCTGTTTCCTGTGAGAAAAATGTTTTCCCTCTCACGGCCATTATCATAATTTTATTTATTCATCTCCCCCGCACCTCTTTTAAAGTCGTGCACCTTGCCATCCTGGCCTCTGCTCAGGAACACCAAATAGGAAACAGCCACTGTACCTTTTCTGTGACAATTTGCAGATGTTTCAGTCGTATTGTTCTTAATGAGGCGCAGAGCTGATGTTATAATGTTATTAGCCCACGGGAGAGTAGATGCATCCTATTTGTTGTATTGGATTATAGAGGGCATGTTTGTCTTGAAGCGGGGCTGATGAAATATTCATCGCTGTTTGTGGTGTCTGAGAAGATGCATTTGCAAACCTTTGCACGCCATTGGCGAGGAATGAGGTCCAGGTAGACATGTTTTGAGCACAGAGGTTATGGCAGCTTGTCTGTTATTGTTTTTACATGTCAGGTTGGATGAAAACATGAAACCCAACAGTGGAATTCTTGGTAATATATTGACAAGAGTACGTCAGCAAGTCTGATGCAATGGAAGAAATCATGCTTGCAGTTTGGCGTAATATTGACTAAAGACGTTTTGTCTGCCTTAGACATCCAGAGAAATTTCATACATTAAACTTACATTTGCTGAGCAAAGCCATCTTTCCTGTATCACTAGTAAGATGAACAGGGCACGAAAGTGGTTGAATTATTCACACTCATAATCGGCCTTTATGTCCTGCCTAGAGCCGGGCCCCTCTGTTATTTTAGTGCATAATTGATAGTGCCCAGGAGTGGAAAAGTTAGAATAGCAGAAGTAATGCAAAGCGAAAGTTTAGTCAGGCAGCACAAGAAGGGAAAGCGGGTGGGGTAGAGATGGAGGTGGGCCCCTATAGGACTTTTTACACCCAGCTTGTGTCGGCCTTTACGGGGCTTTAGCGTATGTAGCCCAGCCAGACAAGCAAAGACGGGGGAGCTGGATAAAAAGGGGATAAGATGGGGATGAAAAGAGGTGGGAGGGAGACGGGAGATCCAAAATAACGAGGCCTGACGCTGAGCCGGCCTAGAATGTGGTCCGTTTTTCCCCCAAAAGTGGCTCTATAGGACACAGCTGTGTGTGAAAATAACATTTAAGCCCAGCTGAATTAGATCGTGATTGGAAAAGTTGGACGGGTTGTCTGCACAGTAGATGTGCAATGGAGTCGTGGACCCGCCCTGAAAATCTTCTGGTGTTGACATCAATAAAGAGCAACCTTGGTCTAAGAAGAGTCATTGCCCTTTTGTGCCAGAGCAAAGAGAAGAGAAGCAATGATAAATTGACTGTGGTGACCTCTTAAATGTAAGACAAAACCACATAAAATACCTTACATTCACCCGTGACTTTCTGTTAAGATTGATATTGTTTGCATTTAAAGAATATATTATCATTGCTGTAATTATAACTGGATCATTTATTAACTTAAACCACAAATAGGACAAGGAGTTAATTGGAAGCAGGCAATAATTGGAGAGAGGCTGTTATTCCCGTAATTTGAACTCTCTTTATATACAATAGGGGTGTCCTGATACAACTTTTTCACTTCTGATATCGATACTGCAGCCTTGATTATCGACCAGTACCAATATTGAGCCGGTATCAACACAAATCACACATACTTTTATTATTTATTTTGTAGCATGGAATGTTGGAAAAGGTTTGATCAAGTGTTAAAATTCAGAGAACAGCAGTCCGTAAGAGTAGGTATGAGGAACTATTCACTCATTTACTTTTTTACGCATGTGGGGTATAGTTTTATCCCCAAGGTAGTGGCAGCTAGGCATCATATAGCAATGTTCAAGGTGCTCAATCAGGCGTTTAATGATAATAATGGAGCAATGTTATATGTAAGGCTGTTATATGGTCATCTACATCTGTAGCCGCAGCTGCCCTGGGGTTTCCAATTGGCATCTACGGCCTCTTCGACCACCAACATTCATTCACTTTCATAAAAGTGTGGGCGGCACTGCATGCAAGGTGGGTGACATGTCTTGCCCAGGAACGCAACGGCAGTGACTGGTTGGAGGGAGCAAGGATCAAACCGCAAACCTAACTGAACAGCCAGCAACATACAGTAACCAATGTTGCAACAGTGGTAAGGAACAAACTGCTCTGCCAGGATAAATACCAGTATGGAGTTCATATTGGTAAACAACAGTACGCAAAGTGTAACACACGTGAGTTTCACGCTGAGTACCGTGACGGACATTTTAAAACGCATGCAGAGGTAGATAAAGCCGATGGATACTGCATGATACATTCTTGTGGCGCTAAAAAAACATCAACATTGTCCAGCCCAAATATTTTCCGTGACCCATGGTCGGGTTTCCCAATGCTTTGGTTAATTTTAAAACTATCACAAGTGAACGTCTCAGGTGAAGGTGTTAACACGACCCCAGGTGAAGTCTATTTAACACCTCTCCGACCTTCAACAAAGCCTGACTAACTGCCGCCGAGCCCTGCCTTTTGTGTTTCATAACAAAGCCTTTTAGCTTCTAATAACGCCATCGCACCGGCAACGCCGAGAAGAGAAACCCGAGATAGGGTCCACCACATCAGACAGTCGGCGGTGGGAACCGTTTAATCTGCTTCCTTGAAACTAAACCAACAACACAACAGGAGGTTGGAGGATCATGTTTGGCAAAGTGGCCTGCTTTGATGCAGGGATCGGATGGCGGGAAGTAGAACAGCCGATGAATGCCGCCCGTTTTTTACAGAGCATGAAAGTACATGTGGAGCATAATACAGGGAGTGTGCAGTATAATGCCCTCAGACAAACACTAACACCATCATATTACGGACCCTTTTATGAGCGTCTCCTGATTTTGCTGATTAAATCGGCTTTTGCGTCACTAATCGCCTGGAAAAATAATTTATTTGTTCAAGTGGGTGCGTTTTTCCAGCCTCGAAAAACAAAGCCCCTCGATCGTGCGTCACAAACAAATAGAACTGACTGACAGACTTTTCAGTGCTTCATATGCATTTTTAGCACCAAACATGCTGCTAAGCAAAAAATTTACAAGCAGATGGTGTTTACAAGCTAGAAGAAGAGGAAGGCTGAGAACCGTACTGTCTGATATCATTTATTCTGAACTGTATCCACCTATCACCATTACCTTATGTTCTATATATTCAATTAGTTGTATGTGTATTTATGATTTAAAGGGATAGTTACCATTTTTTTTGACATAGACAATTTTGGACTTTGGAAGTTGTATTACATCAACGGTGACATTGTCCGGGGGGACGACCGGGGGTGGTGGGCCGGGGACGGAGCCGCCGACTTAACCCCCCGCCGTATGCGTGTGTGCCCGCCGTGCCACTGCGTGCCTCGTGTCCGCGCCCTCTGCCTCTCGTGTGGGGTAGCGCTACCTTCCAGGTTGGATGCGACCGCCGCAAGTAAACAGTTTATCTTCTCAAAACAATATGCATTCAAAACATTTGCATTGAAAAAAATTCAAACATGAGGCGCTCGCGTCTCAGCGCATCCTCATCCGCACATGTAAACACTGAGATGATAGGAGAGAAAGTAATGGCAAGCGATGGAGAAGCCAACATCATCATTCAAGAGAATTTGGCCTTGAAAATGCCTCTTGTTTGCAAATATACATTAAAAACTATTTACGCAGCTACAACTTGAAAAACATATTTTTAACCTTGGAAGACCTTGGAAAACTCTGTATATATTATCATTATAATGTCACTTCATCTCTGTTTGTCATCTGGGTTGCTCCAGTATGGTTGTGAACCCGACGGATGGGAACATTACCAGCGATATGTCTTGCAAAGTCATAAAAAGCAATTTACGACTGCACTTAAGGCCTATACACCTAGCAGAGCCGTCCTATAAAGATGTAGACAGAAGATTGCACCAAACTCTTCCCAATTACACACATTTAAAAGCAATACATGTGGATCAATAAGTGATAGAGGACCTATTAATCTGGCATTTGAGCATTTATTTCTAATTCAACTCTCCCTTTTTTCCCCTTTTCAAATTTGCAGCGTTTTACAAGCTTACCATTGATTTGTGCTTTTGTTCTCTTCCTGCGGGCAAAACGATGCATCGAAATGTTCTCCCAGTCCTCAATAGACGCTTTGGATCTAAATTCCACGTTTGGCTTATTGAGAGAAGACCTCTTTGCATTTTAGTTTCTGTTTTTAAGGGGAGGGTAATCAAGTTTTAGAAATGATTTTAATGAACTGAAAGTCCTACGTGTGGCACTTAAGTAAGCATTGCGGTTCGAGTGCTTGGAAACAAAACAGGCAGCCTCCTGTGAAATACAATTTTGGTCATTCCCCCGTTTGGAGTGTGCGACTACGCTCAGTTGGGCTGCTGTTCTAATTTATTTACAGTGTGGCTCTGCGTGCCAATCCTGGGCCCGCTATCAGCGCCAGCAGGTATGGATTCTGTCTCACTGTGAACTTAATTGAGAAAATCCTTCTCCCACGGTTTCACACGTGCATGTGGATTTGAAGAAGCCAGTTTTCGTCCCAATCTGATGAGATCATGTGACCTTGTGCGTGCTGACCAAAACCTCCAGTCATTAAAACACCGGCCCCTCAATTAATACGAGAAAATATCTTATTACCGTGTCACTAATTACAGTGTATGACGGCGAGATGAGCCGACTGCGTGTAATGGCACTACTAATGACTTGTGTTTGCATATTTAAATGTAGCTATACATCAGCCATGCGTTTACATAGACTAGCTGCAATGTGGTTATTCTCTGTTACTGTAATGAACCCTCACATTTAAGGCTAATTTAGCGCAATTAGCAAGCCGCGCTCTAATCAAGAAATGTCACCGCTGAAGCCTGCAGATGCCATTTAGTTTAACTACCACCAGCTGATGGATGATTGAGGATAAACGACTTCTTTTTTTGGCTGATCAAGTGTTATTTATCTGCATTTTTTACGTGTAGGCACAGTTAATTAAATGTCACCACACAATTCTGATAGTGTTCTCTTTGAAAACACAGATGCTGTTAGTCCAGGTTAATTGAACACCTACGTTTTTCACAAACAATCAGATCTCCAAAGCGCGTTTTTGTTACTTTCAAGAACTTCAAACGCTGTATTTTCCAATGACCTGACAAGTGCATTGCATGTTATTGTATCTTTTATGCAAATACTCACACATATCCAGACTCAAAATAATTCCTCTCCTTCTGGCTTTGTTTACTTGTAGTGTTTGGCCTGTGTAATTGTGATTTTTTTCCAGTGTTTTACCGTCTCATAATGATTTTATAGCAGGCTGTTTTATACCAGTGTCCAGTGCAGCCCGGGGAAGATTTAGAGTGTAGCCTCTGCTTGGTACTGAGCTTTAATTGGAAGGTCAGGGGGACGTGTTTCAGAATAGCAGGAGATCACCCGCACCGCCAATGTAAAGGTTATCCAAATCCACCCGCTGACATAAAGATGTAATTTTCTTGTTATTTTAGCAACCCTCCGGATGAGGAATAGTGCATGGCTGAATCGTGGCCATAAAGCATCATTAGTGTAGATTTGATTGCATACATTATGCATGAAGGGTATTGCGGTATGTGTATTTCTCATCTGATTTTTTGGTACGGTACAGAGGCTTACCAAATTCCCACAGGAAATACATTGAGTGAGGGACTGGAAGTGTAATTCCCTGGCAATATAGTCCCGTGTCTATTCCGTAAACAAATACCGTGCAGCCCAGTGTTTGGCTCGTGATCATGCCAATTAGAGGCCAGAGCATGATAACCCTCTTACATTGTTTCAATTATGTTTTTTCCACTTTTCTGACCTATAAATGTTGTTCCAATGTTGTATTCTTGTGTTAAACGATACCAAAGCGCCAGATAATGAGGTTTTGCCCTGAAAGAAGTTTTTGATTGTAAATTAACCACAACATTTGTGTCGGAAGCAGGAAGTCCGTGGAAAGAGGTGCAACATCTGGAAGATGCTTTCTGTGTGTGTTATTGTGTGTAGCTGCTCTATAGGAGTCCACAACTTCATACAATGACCAAATAGGTCCCTTTAAGTGTTGGGGAACACTTTGCTTTCCTGGTACGAAATGTAAACAGTAGGTTGGGAACAGGGATTCTATTGTTGAATTACTGATGCACTTTCCCAAAAAGAAACATTGTAAACTATTATTGATTTTTATATGTATTGATTTTTCAAGTATATATTTTGTTTTTATTTGACCGGTGTGTTTATTGTACAATGACCTCTTCACAGTTTGCATTTTTTAACATTTCATGTTAAAAATAATGACAACTGATTTCACACAAAAGCTAAGCAGTTTTGTTTCCTTACCTTAAAGAAAATAAATAAGTGTGACCTTAAATCCAAGTTACGTACCCAATGGCGTACCATTGCACCCCTACTTTGCATGCATGCATAACCCCCTTCTCACACCAGATAGATTCTTTCCATCCAACCCAGCCATGGCGTCTCTTAAGAACAGCTGCCTCTGGTTGTGCGTGGCATGCCAGGGGTGTAAGCACACTGCAGCCTGGGCTTGAAGGCTTGAGACGTTTATGTGTTTGACGCTCCGCGGGTCCAAGGGGGTTCCCTTTCTACATTTCGTGCCGCATTCGGTGTCTATAGCCAGCCTTTCTTTCACGCTTGCCTGGTCTTGTCTTGTTGATGGGTTTTGGGTTGGTGGGTGGCTCATGGAAAAGGAGGAGGAGGAGTGTAAAGGCTGTGTAGATAAGTGGTCAATGTCTGGAAGTCAATGTCACGTGATGGACTCCACAAAAAGATCTTCCCAGAAGATTCCTGGCACGCAGCGTTACGTGCAGGCTGCATTTGCAGACACTCAGTAACGAACCTGCTCGTGTAGCCAAGCATGCCTTTTCACGAACACCCAGTTATTGACAACAGAAAGCAAGGTGAAGGTTCTGCAGACCAAGAGGCAGAATGTGCTGACAATGCATCCAGCAACAAAAGACGATGACTGTGTATTTACGGGTGGGGGGCTGCAGAGAAAGAAGATATACTATGAGCCTGTCTTGTATGGTAACAACCAACACTCTACTCTTAACTAACATCAAAGCAAAGAGAATAGATTTTCTCATCCTTTCCGCTTCCTTTTTTCTTTTATTTAATACCCCTATGCCATTGTCAACAATCAATACAGTACCTGCATATAATTCAGGATAAAATACAAGCACACATATCTATTGTTGGATTCCGCTAAACATATGCATCGGATGGGGAAAAAATACCCACACTGCAATGTATCACATCGTTATCTCTTCCAGGACTGTATCCATAAAGCTACGTATCAGTCAGTCAACGACTGATGAAAGCCTGTTTTATTAAGCCGTCAAGACAGCAGTCAGTTGACCTTACTATCTTTAAAATATAGGACGCAGTCATTCTGTGCTTCAGAATGTCACAGTACATGCTGGAACCGTAGCTCCCCAGTGTCGTATGCACTCATGCAGCCCCAGACCATGACCTCTCCACGACCATGCTTGACTGTAGGCATGGCACAATAATTTTGGTACTCATTTGTGTTGCCAGGTACTGTATTTAGACATAATAGTTGAGTGTACTGCAAAGTTGTCATCACACATTACCATGCCCATCGTAGTTTTTTGTGTCTTTCGTTAGCTCAGTGTGTCCCTGTGTGACTCCCCGTTAACCCTCTCCACATTTTCCTTTTAAACGTCCATCTATTCTAACCTCGCCCGCCGCCCTTCTCGACTTTAATCAGTTTACACGCAAGCTCCCACTCATCACGGCAAAGACGTAATGCAGCAGGGTGACAAAGTTAAGAGATTGGAAATGCATTTACAGTTACCCCCTCAGCCCTTTCTTCCCCCTGTTTGCCTCTTCATCCTTGAGATGGCTTGTAATGAGGCTCGGAATGTTCTCATTGCCGATGTTCTAAATTCAGAAGCTTGGTCAGAGGTTTTGTACTTTAAGTGCTCGCTTTCATAGGCGACCGTTTTTTCGATGCAGCTTGGGAAAAGTCAGTGGGCAATCTGTTTTATCAATTAGTGGTCTTCCAACATGAAACCACAACCCTTATATCCTCCCCATGTAGAATTGTATGCAACATCTTACAGATTTTTCACTGATTTTACATAGTATGGCCACAAGAGGGCACCTCTCCTTTGACGCATCGTGCTACTAGGGCTCAATGCTTCTGCATTTAAATTAAAAGGGGTAATTATCATCATTATATTTAACCTTACTGTGTAATATCATCATTGGCACATTACTAGGCCTCCTGTTCGTCTGTTAAGAGTCTTTGGGCATCTTGAAAAGCACCACTGCTCCAACATCACAACAATGCTCTATCCTGAGTCTCGTACATGATAGAAAAGTAATCGGCCAGCCTCTATCCCCATGCGTCACATTGAAGCATCCTTCCATGCCCTAAAACCAAACGCATCTTTTCCATCTCAGTCACAGTGCATGTGTGGAACAGCATGGCAGTGCTGTCAGGGCCAGCGTGCAGCTCCCATGCTGGGTGGACTTGTTTCCTAGCGTTCCCCTCTCTGATGACAAATGACCCGTATCTTGGGATCAGATGGCGGGAGACGTTGCAGCGGCAGGCTGAAGGAGGGTTTAATAGTGTAAAGTGCTTGCCTGTTTCATCTGAATTTCAAAAAGCTGATAGCGGACGTTCTGAACAACAGTTTTATAGTTGGAGCGGAGGGAAAGCAACCAGGATAGAATCTACTTCTTCACTGCTTATTATTGCTCCACTGCAGTTTGTGTATTGCTCAGGAAATTGGCTTCACGTGTCATACCAATGGGGATCCTCTAGTACAGTATGTACATGTTTGATTTTTAGAACATGGCGCCATGACAAGACTTAGGTGTCATACGGTTTATGTACAGTACATTTCTCGTAGTCTTGTACGTGAAGAGTGAACATTTTCTGTGCTCACCATGCATATTAATTTGACCTTAGGAGTGAGGAAATTAATTCCTCATTTTGTAACAGATTGGATAGGCAGATATTTCATGACAAAAGTCTGCACAGGAGCTGAACTTTTGGCTGTGGAAAACACTTCCAATAACCCCAATTTCGTTCCCTAGATTCCTTTTAATATTAAGCTTCACATACTGTTTTGTTCTTGTTGTTTGGAGATGACGGATGCATGAAATGTTAAACCAGCAGCACCTAAGAAAATAGTCGTTCAAAAAGCCACTTACAGTAGTTGAAAGTTTCAGTTTATTTTCGGAATCCCTTTGTGGAGTCAATGAATTGCATTCGTGTTGGCTGACAACAGAGAGGCATACTCACTAAAATCTTACGTGAAATACTTTTTACTTGGCTATTCTGCAAGCAGGGGTTTTGTTCTCTTAGCAGACTCTTCAGATGCTTGTTTGGAGTGGTCCATTGTGCTACTAATAGCATGTTACAGGTTCCGTGTTGCTGTTGTTTTGAGAGAGGAAGTTCATTTGTGCTTAATGAGTAGGTCCTTAACTCCCGCTGTGCTCTAAGGCGATGGGGGAATAAAGGGGGGGAGGAGGGGGAGGCTCCATGGATTAGACACCATCTGTTGCTAGACACAACCTGACACACGCATTAAACAACGTTGATTCATGGTTGCAAGTGTGTCGGAAGAACGTGCGCTTTTTTTATATTCTTTATCACATCCACTCTGACTTGTGGAATTATATATCTCATCATCATTGTACTGTACATGGGAGTGCACAGGACAGCTATGACCCCCAAACACCCCCACCACACAGAAACCTCCTGCTGGGAGTAATCATCTATGAAAGCGGACACATGTTAATATTATAGCGTGGGTTGTTGTCTGCAGGAACCATGATCCCAACATGTGCCTCACAAAGACCCCAAGGTTCAACATAACGAGGACAGACTTAGGCAAGACGCAAAGGAAGAAACACATCATGCTCATTCTTTCTTATTGTTCCCATTCATACTAAACCTAACCGTAGTTAATATTAAGACAAAAAATATCCATCCATCCATTTTCTATACCGCCTATCAGGGTGGTATGCTGGAACCTCTCCCAGCGAGAGGCGGGGTACACCCTGGACTCACACAATTGAGAATCTCAATTTACTCTGCTTTGGGATAGCTGTATTTGTATTTGAGACTGTAATAAATAGCATTATGTTATTTTAAAAACGGCGTCTTCATTTACAAGTACACGTATGTGTGTTGCATTGTTGTGTTTTCATGCCGCTTCTGGGGTTCAGTGACACTTGCAAAGGTCAGAGATGACACCATGGGAGGCAGTCATCACCGCCGTCTCTCCATCGCTCCTCGCTCGATTCTGCCATCTTTTTCTTTCATGTGTTCCCCTTCTTTCTGTCCTAGGTGGACTTTATTACATTTTCCTGTGGGTGTGTGGGTGACTGAGAAGACAGGATGGGGATCAAGGGGGCGGGGGGTGGCGGTCATCCCTTCTTTCATCTGTCTCCTGGCTTTTATTCCCCACAGGGGACTCTGCTTGGAGGGTCCTTGTAGGGGAGAAAAAGGTAACCCAGGAAACTGTACTCTCTTTGGGCCTTGTACTTTCTGACAGACCCCTGATTCAGTATGGAGGTCAGGCAGTAGAGAGGAGATAATGACATCTCTTGTACGTTCTTGCCTTTCAAATATTAAACTGAGGCTGCTGCGCTCTGAAACTATTACCAGGAACCCAGTGACTGATGGGATGCCATGTGAAATATGTGTAAAACTTAAGCAAAAAGCTGCTGTTTACCGAGAAACATAAAAGGGCTTTACCTTGGCAACCAGAGGCTGGAATCTACATAAGCACCTGAACAGCCACCGGCAAACACAAAAAATCACAGTTGATGCAATTTTAAGCTTGACAAAAATGTAAAAGATTTTTCTTTACCTGCTATCTCACTGTCCTTGTCAGTCATTTATTATAAATAAATACATGTCTTTCAATAATGCAAAAATGCAAATGTAATATGAAGAAAAACAGGCGCTGAAGTAGAAATTCTACATTAGAAAATCTGCAAATGTCCCAATTATGCCTTGATTCAACTAACCGAACCTGTGGCTGGAGGCAACCGCCTGATGTAGTTTTATATTAACTCCACAATATGGCAGTCGAGACACTTGAAATATCATGAGGGATCAGCAGCAGCTTTATCTAGCTCTGCATGTGCTTTAAATGAAAAGCCACGCCATACTGTTATTTACAATTAACTCATAAAAAATTAATTAATGAACATTTAATTCTGCCTAAGCACCTTCTTAAAACTACATACAGGTACATAATAAATGAATACATGGATAAATTTTATTCTACTTTGTCATGCTGTCCAAATCATTATTACAAAAATGCTGGGTTATTAACTTAAGATGAAGAATTCAAGGCGAGGGTTGATGCATATTGGGTAAACTGTGTTACAGCTAGGACAATTGGGTTTTACTTGGCTTTGTACATCATTACAATGACTATGGTGTGTACCTCTCTCCCTAGTCTGTGTAGGTTTGGATCACCAGGCACAATGCAGCAGGGAATGGAGGGCAATCCTCGTCTCCCACCAACATAAAAAGGTCAAACTCCTCAATATTAACGCTGAGTCAGGTCACCATGCTAATTATGCTACAATAACTATTTTACACGCTGCATCTATAAGACCCGAGAACACAGAAACCTCTCCACTTCTGCCACCCCCTTCTACGCACACACACACACACACACACATGCATTTCACACTCCTTGTCCTCACACGTCCATTTGGAATTAAAACCCGCCCTGAGAGCGAGCCCTGTCGGCGCCTCATCCAGACATACATAAACACATTCTCACATAAGCGTTCACAATCACGATCCTTTATGAGGGTTTTAGTATACACCCAAAGCCCTCTGAGACCCCCAGGACCCAAGAAAATAAAAGTTAATATGGCACAACGTGAGAAAAACGTGACACAAGTGCACAGAGCACGCAAATTCAGCGACAAGCAGAAAGGCAAAACTCCATTAGCGTTTGGAGAATGTCACAGGGTTTACATTGGGGACTTGACCTAACCTCCAGACGTGACCCGCTCCCTCCATTTCTTCGTGCAATGGCAGATCAGGCGTAGATTAGATTAAAATCTACACTGCTTCACCCCTCTGAGTCCTGCAACCTTTAACTCTCTGGCCAAAAAAAGACTTGTTCTCACCGAGCATCAGCAAAAAACAGTGTGGGTGGGAAATAAAGAAAAAAAAATGTGACAATGACATGTTTATAACTACAGAGAACAATCAACTGAATTGGTTGTATTTTTTAAAGGCTGGGATGAATCTGAAAGGATTGAAAAAACAAGAAAATATTATAAAGGGAGTAAATATATAAATAAAGAGTCTCGAGTAAGTACATTTGGAGCTGTATTATTGTTATTAAATGACACCTAGTGCGGCTAAAGGCTCCAGTGCTGCCTTTCTTCTTCTGGGCCAAAATCTCGCTCTAATCCCCCTCTAATGATGTCGCGCTAAACGTCTGACTTTGCTGCCGACAGCGTCTTGCACAAGCACAGTCTTGTGTTCTATTATGTCCCTGAGCCTGCCTTTCCATTACTGAATATGAATATAAATGGATGGCTATGAATGTAACAAAAGGTGTTGGTGTGTAGTCACCGCAGAAGTGATCAGTTTTGAACGTTTCCTTTTAGAAAAGTGCAACGATGCAGGCAATTGCAACAGTAACTGTTTGAACTGAGAAATTAAAGTTTCTTGAAGATGGTTTTCAAGCTTTGTCTTCTCCTTGGAGTTATCAATAGTCATGACTCCTGCTCGCCAAAGACTGGCCTGCATTGCATTGTATTGGGAAGATATACTTTGGTGTGTCCCAATCCAATATTGATATCTGGTTTATCTGAAATCCAATATTCATAAATAAATATCCAATAACTTAGGTTCCTTTATCAGCAGTACAAAAGGACTTAATAACGTCCTCGCCCCCATGATCACTTCTCGGGCTCCTACTAAGAATTCCACTCACAGCTTTGACCTCCAGAGTTACGGCCGCCTCTGCTGATTCAGAGTTTTTGACGGGGCTTTCGGATAAATCAGTGTTAATTGTGAGTCGGACTATGAGCTCCAGCCACTGCCAAACAACACCTCCACGCTGAATAAATCACATTTACCACTGCACGCACACCCCTGATCCAGGAGATTGAAAAATGAGTGGCCGTGCAACAAAAGATGCGAGTGGTGACTGATTTCCTTCTAATGTTCATATCTGCTCATGCTATGATTTGGGCTATCCATTGGTGAAGGGTGGGAATTTGGGAGCATAGCAGAAAGAGATGCTGTGTTAGTCATACAGTGAGAAAGTGGAAAGAAAAGGGTGGCACTCTCTTTTGACCACACGGTTAATACTCCAACAACACAGCAACAGAACCAATGCTGTAACAGCGGAAAGCAGCAAACTGCTCAGCCAGCATGAATGTTGCTGATGAGTTCATTGTAAACAACAGTGTGACAAGTGTAACCATCATTTTAAAGCGCATGTGCACGCATGCTCATTATGTGTGTGTGTGTGTGACATCTCTCTGATCCCATTAGGCAAATACAGGACGGGGGTCATTCATAATATGCTGCACAGAGAACATATAATATGAACAGGTGATAAAAAAGTCTATACATGAGTAATAGTCCTCTGCAGGTTTGACTCACCATCTTCCTTCCAAATGAATGATTGGACATATCATCATTACGTTGAGCAGAATGTGACTTATTTATTTAGTGTTCTGCAATGAACGCCTTGCCATGCCCAAATACAATATGCTTCTTATCCAAAATGTTTTTCGCAACAAAAAAACTGGGTAAAAAAAAAAACATATTTGCAATGATGATTGCTCTCTAAGCCAAAAGGTAGAGGATTACTTTCAGTAAGCATCTAGCTCCCTTTATTCCGAACTGTAACGAATACAGAGTTGGTCAGGAAGCCCCTGGGTGCACCACGGTGTGATTCATGATGGTTTCAAAAAGCTGCAATAGTACATGATGTTTAATATGCATAGTCATTACAACCAATGAGCACAATTGGAATTTAGTCATGGTTTGGGGACAAAATGTATGTTTTCAAACTACTGAGTTCAAATTACTGACATGTGACATGTTTGTACATATATAGGCCACATCCGTATGTGCCAAACAGTTTGTGTAACATGGCTAGTTAAACAGTAGCCTGTCAGAAAAGTAATTTATTGCTGTCTCCATCCTCCTCATGGGAATTAAAGCTACTGAAGCTTTCTTCTCCAGCTTCAAAATTCAACAGTCTCAAAATTTCTTCATCATACACGTTGTCAGTCGCCCTCGCTCTTTTGTCGTCACTCTCTGTTAGCCATTTAGCTTGAGCTATCCTCTTCATCACCCAGTACTCCAGCCATTCAGTTGGTGATCGTGGATTTTTTTGACGCACAACAAATAACGACAAACTGTAAACCTTGCAACTCCACCTCCACTCGATGTTCTCAGCATCACTTCTTAGCTCTGATGATAACACATGAGATATATTTTTTGTATCAGAGTCCAAACAGTCCAAATAGTAGCACGATTGCTGCATAAGACTTACATTACATTACATTTATGTGTGAGTTATGCAGATTCAGAGACAATGTTTGGCAATATCCAAGGTGTAGTTGAAAGTAGAATACAGCAGAAAAGGAACAAAAGTAAAAAGCATCCTAAGCAATCCATTCTCCTCGTAATAAAAGCCTCCCTAATCACCTGTCCTCATTTGCATATTGGGAATCCTGCCCAGTCATATACCTACCAACCCACATGGGGAAAAAATATCTCACAACACTCACCTCTTAAATCCCCCCAGTAGATTTTTTAAAATTGTGTTTGTCCCTGCGGCTTTTCTCCATGACTTATCTCTAGGTCCCTTAAGAGAACATCTAAAGCCAAGAGCCCCAGGTATGGAGCCTCCGGGCCAGGCTCATTGCCGGCGCAGGAACCCTCGGGATTTGTAAGCTGCGGAGAGCCTGGAGTTGTTTCACGAGGTCTGACTCTATCACAGCAATATAAGATAAAGGCGAGGAAAAAAAATGGAGCAACTGGTTTTCTTGTGTGCATTTAAGGTCACAAATGTATGTAATTTGTTGTAACTCTATACTTAGAATGAGAAGATAACGTTTGAAGGAGACACAATTGCTTGCAGCGGTTTCAGAGAGCCCAGCGGGCAGCAAAACATGTCTCATGTTTTCAACAAAACTGGATAATTGACCCCCTCATTGGTGCAATGTTGCTAACTGGCTTCGCTATGTGTCAACACCAAGACAATGCTGTTTATGCACAGGCAAAAATAATGCAAAACGATCTATTTTTTGCACAAAAAAATCTTAAGCTTCTTTCTGTTTTCCCACTCAGTGTGTTTACTCTGATCTGCTAAGTATCAGCGCATGTACTCCGTGTAATCTTCTCTGCTTTGTTGTACAACCGCCATGTAAACTTTCAACTGTGATGGACAAGTGTACAATAGAAATGCTGTTTTGACAATGCCGTATTCTGAGCCTAATCACAGGCTGCACATTACGTGTTTAACAAACAATTCGGGACTTTGAATGCATCGTTATTCAATGTCAGAAAACATTTACACCATAAATAAATTCTACAAAGAAATTGGAAGCATCATCCCCAGTAAGACTATTAAAATATCACACGTCGCTTACATATTTCTGACACCACATGTGTGGCAAATACTCTTATTGTAGTTCCCAGTATGTGATGGCTTTGGTTTGAGTCAGATTTATAGAGGTTTATTTTCGGCACCCAACGGCTTGCATTCTTCTACTGGTCCTTTTCTCCTTCTTTTATGTCCAAGCAATAACTGTATTGATTGTGAATGATATTCGGCACCAGATAGATTGGGAGTTTCTTTTTGATATTTTCCCAGAATCATAGACAAACTTTTTCGGTTGTTAATCTAAATCTTTTTTTGCTGATCCTCTTGTTGTTGATGTTGTTTCGTGTCTAAGACGGAACACTATCGATTTTGTGTATATGATTTCCAGAAAGACAGAATTCACCCAGTCCTCTTCATGAATTATAAAACAACATTTATTATGACAAATATCTGGCACAATATGAGGTTTTTCCAGATAAAAATTCCAATACATTGAGTGATGTCCGCATCAAAAAGGACGAAGATTGCTGAGATTCAGTGTCAAATATGTATCTGTTTCTGTCAGCGCTTTTAAAAAACTGCTTTGCAAGCCAACCTTTTTCAGACCTACGGGATACTATTTCATCTGCTGCTATATGAATTGGGGACACTGACAACAAATACATTTCAAAGTTTATTTTTAAGGCTTTTCCAAACAAAAACACCAACCCAAGTGCCTTGAACTTTTAGGGATTGTTTTTCCATGTCCATGCCATGACACAAGTGAGTGATATATGCAAATTGCAACTCTGAACAGAAAGTCAGCTCTTGTTGTAGTGACTCTTCAATGTTAAATCTGTATTTTAATTATTTACCAATTGCCTCACACTGACTGCACATGGTTGTTTACCACAGTTTTGTATTGTTGTGTTGACCCTTTCTTTTATTTTTCTACTCGCAACTCTCCTTTCTCCCCTAATAAAACAGTATTGTTTTCCCCCACTTTGAGTGGGTTCATGTATCTCTCTGTGGCTGCGAGCTCACTCTAGCATGCAGGTCAGTCGTATCAGTCACCCACACAGTCGCCAGAGTTGCAGAATCCTCTATGCTGATTAATATGCTACATCAATCAGTGCTAATTATCACATTGTTACAACAATCGTTTCCAGTGAATGAGTCAGAGGTGGCGAGAGAAACAAAAGCGCTGCCAGTCACAGTGAACATGGAGTCTCACAATAATTATATATACGTATGTGTGTATCTTACGTATATATGTGTGTATCTTATATTATATATATCTCTGTATATATATACGGTATATTATATATATCTGTGTATATACTTTATCTGTATATGCATGCATGTGTATGTACAGTATGTCTATATGCAGGTATTGTTTTTAATGTCATAACATGCTAGGTTAATTGGTGACTCCAAATTGTCCATAGGTATGAATGTGAGTGTGAATGGTTGTTTGTCTATATGTGCCCTGTGATTGGCTGGCGACCAGTCCAGGGTGTACCCCGCCACTCGCCCCTGAAGACAGCTGGGATAGGCTACAGCAACTCCGCGACCCTCGTGATGATAAGCAATAGAAAATGAATGAATGAATTAATGAATGGACTGCTGTCACACCATAGAATGCGTCTTTATTTTAAGGACACAGTGTCCAATATTCTGACCTGAAGGGCTATCAAAATATTATTTCACCTGGTGTTTAAAAAAAAAAGACAAAACAGTACATACCCCCTTTCACACCCCTTTAAAAAAAACTTTTTAATGGCAGCCAGTGACCTCCTGCTCGTTGCCAAGTGCCCAGGATGGGGGCCCTCTGGCTCGTCAGGCTTTTTAATTGACTCCCTGACAGCCCATTTCTATTGTGTGGGCACAACAACCCCAATGAATGTGGCAAATTAATCACATTTGAACCCAGATTGGCCGACACTGTACAAAGCGTGAGCCCCCATTGCTACGGTGCGACAGGAAGGGCTCGATGGGTCGGACGAGCAAAGAATGATGGGGAGGCTTCACTTTAACCTACAGCTGAAAGGAGAACAAGGCTCCCCTTTTTGTATCCTGAATATATTGTCCTATATGTCCCTCTGAGTGTGGGTCAGCCTGTAGTGCCAGCTGGAGAGGGAGGCCAGTGGAAAATAAGTGAGTGAAAAAAAGTAGAAAGAAGGACCCTTGATCAGGACCCTTAACTGCTGGGATGTTGATGGCGGTGGGGACGAGGGTAAGCTGCAGGTGACCACCATTGTTCATTTGAAAAGAGAGATGGGCAGAGTAGAGGAAGAGAAGAACAGAGCGAAGGTTAGACTATGGTGTTGACCCCACTGACCCTGCTGTCAGCCACCCTGACCCCACAGACACCCACCACAAGCGGAGGTATTGTCTGCTGATCGAGCTCTCTGTGACCTCTTCCATGTAAAATCGAAGCCCCTGGATTCCAACCCCACCCCCTTCAGGCTCATTCGAATGTGACAAGGTCATAGTTCAAACACTGTCGGGGGGCCCGGGGCGGTCGGATAGAACTGGGAAGCAGGGTATTGCGTATGTTTGTGGTGTGTGTTTATATCCGTGTGCACTTGTTAAAGCAGCTGTGGTGGTGTAATAAAGGGATGGACCAGCACCCAGCAGTTTTAACCAATGCATAGCTGTATATATTTATTTGATTGTTAACATTTAGAATGGGAATTGCCCTTCTGCACTTCACTGTTGTACTTCGTCCAAGGGGCAAATTTTGTCCTTGTTTTCTCAAGACAAAACATGTTCTGGGATAGTAACAGTGTGTCACTGAGGGTCAATCACTTCACGATATAAATGTTGGACCTTTTTCTTTGTCATTGAAGAGAATCATTGTGATTGGCTATGCTAATATGCTAATTTAGCAAGATTAAATACAAAATCAGTGTTTTTCTTCATTCCAGTTCATCACAGCAATAATAACATTGCCATAACACTGCAGGAAAAATGGAGTGCATTACTTCTGCAACCAGCAGGAGTGGTGCTAATTCAGTCTTGAGCAGTTTGCTGTCAAAAGAAGCACAGCATGATGTCAGCTCCTCGTCAATATTTTTCAAAAATAACAATTAGCAGATTGAATATTTTCCCCATCATCAATCAAATAAATTCTATCCCTAGTTTTTTGTTTTTTTTTTTGGAATGAGTTTCACGTTTCAGTGCTTTCCAGATTACTTCATGCACCTTTTGCCTTATTATCAGACCATACAAATGCTTCCACTGTGCTTTGATTGAAAAACATCAATACTCAAAAGAAACTAGACTTTGTTTTCTTTCACCCATTGCTCGATGATATCGGCTATTGTTTATAGCCAGTAAAATCAAACTTTTGCACTATATGTAAATGTTAATCAATCTCAACTGGACTTTATTCTCTTTTTAAGCTTTCATCATCAGGGTTCATACTCATCTGAGTGCCTGTGTTCCACTATGCACTGTGTCAAGAGAGCCTGACTGTTTCCATGTGTTAGCTTTTATTGCCGGTTTCCTGCTTGGCTAATGTGGATTTTATCAACTCAGTGTGTATGATATTGTAGTTTGAGAGAACAGTTATGTTTCCTTTCTGTATGACTATCCACCCAAACCCACTTGACACGGGTGATCCCGCTTTGGGTCCCTTGCACACACATTCACTCCTCAAAATAATATGCGTTTGGGGTGAAATAAATCACCGTAAGGTATACTCTTGCCAGGTTGACTTTGGCAAACCATGATTTCATAGCTTGCAGCGACAAAACATCCATGCGCATTTTCCTCCACAGTTTTGGGGAGTGGAAGGGGTTGGTAGACAGGATGCACAGCTGGTAAAACTTTCTGACGGATGCTTGCAGACTGGAGCATTTAAAGCCATTGGAATGGGAGGGAGGGGCCGTGAGAGTGAGAAGAAGAGGGCTAAATGTGGAAAACATGAGGAGAAGGAGAAGCAGGCACTGAGGAGGATCAAATCGGGAGGGGTTGACAGACCTCCATCAAACTGGTATAATTACTAAACACCCCAAATTACATACCCTCATTTAGTTGTACCCTATCATTTACCACTATCCAGAGCTTTTGACTCTGCTCCCGAGCGCTCTCCCGTCTTGATGGCATCTATGTCTGCCTTCTTCCTTTAATTTCTCAATATTCCAGCCATCATTATTTCTCCACCTGCGGTTCCTCTCAGGTATTCAAATATTATGGAAGACCCGAGTAGGGAATCGCTAATGATGTTGGAAACTGCAGTAACGTAAGAAACCTTGTGGAAAATGTAACATTATGTTACGTTTGTTAAGAGTTAACCACCATTTTAATGTAGTTGGTGTGTGTCATTGTCAGGAAGACCTACCGTATTTTCTGGACTATAAGTCGCACAAGGCCAAAAATGTATAATTAGGTAGAAAAAAACATACACAAGTCGCAGTGGAGTATAAGTCGCATTTTTGGCGGGTAATTTATTTTACAAAATACTTGACCAAAACTGACATTACATCTCTTGGAAGGCAAGTTCCAACAATAAAAGAATAGAGAACAGGTTGAATAGGTGTAAGATATGCTAACACAATGGTTATTCAGCTACACCAAAAATAAACATGAACAGAAAAAGTGTAACTGTTTATGTAACAGTTTTTTCCATTCATAAGTCGCTCTGGAGTATAAGTCGCAGGAACAGCCAACGTGTGAAAAAAGACTTATAGTCCGGAAAATACGGTAATCTTCATAATTTGTAAAATTATGTTGTACTAATTTAAACAGAAATTCAGATAGGACAGTAATCGGATACGTACTATATGGACCAAATAATTTAATGTACAAACATTTTTCAATCCAAAAAAGGATTAATTGAATACCAAGGTAGTTGTTGGCTAAATGGACAATCGATTTCATTATTGATTCATTGATTAAGTGTTCCAGCTCTAGTGTTGTCATTGACTAACTGTTGAATTGTAATTGTGTGGTAGAGCGATTGAGTCAAAACAACATGCAGTACCTGGCTGCAACCAGTGGAGGCACTGTTTATTCAGTTTGCGGTCCTTTATTGGTTTGCATAACTCTCAACCACAACTTTGCTGAGTATGACACTGGCATTGAAGTTCATGCAAACCAGCAGGTATCACCAAATTACTTCTCCTCAAGCTTTTCTTCCTGTCAATCACACACACCCACACCAGTTGTGGCACGGACACCCACTGCAAAAAAAATGTGTTGCAAAGTGTCTTAGCAAATAATACAGAGGAGGTGTTGAAGAAATATGATATCCTTCTTTTATTGTAATCTACTGCAATTTTTTCCTGATCTTGGAAACATTGTTTGAAAAAATAATTTTGTCTTAAATGGGTCTTGAAAGAAAGAGGTTGTCTTGTATACGTATCAATGCGGATGTTGATTATGTTTGTTGTTAATTTTCTTCTATAATGGAGACAATGTGGATGCACGGAGGAGAGTGGTTAGCGCGCAGGCCTCACAGCTAGGAGACCCGAGTTCAGTTCCACCCTCGGCCATCTCTGTGTGGAGTTTGCATGTTCTCTCCGTGCATGGGTTTTCTCCGGGTACTCCGGTTTTCTCCCACATTCCAAAAACATGCTAGGTTAATTGGCGACTCCAAATTGTCCATAGGTATGAATGTGAGTGCGAATGGTTGTTTGTCTATATGTGCCCTGTGATTGGCTGGCGACCAGTCCAGGGTGTACCCCGCCACTCGCTCCTGAAGACAGCTGGGATAGGCTCCAGCACCCCCTCGACCCTTGTGAGGATAAGCGGTAGAAAATGAATGAATGAATGGAGACAATGTGATACAAAGAGGTTTGACTACAATCTCCAGCACTCGTGATAGTATCAACTATAGAATTAGCTAATCAATGACGCCTCAAGTGCTAAATAACAACCTCATTTGTCTATGCAAGACACAGGAAACAGCGCTTTTCCCCACTTATTAAATTAGATACCACCAAGGGTTTGAGTCCCTGTTGTGTGTCTGCAATACTCCCCTGGCAGTGAGAGGAAACAGCATTTCCATAAGCACATCCACTTTGATTTCTGCAGACGTAGTGGAGAGAACCAGATGTTTCGGGAGCCTCGGGTTAGATTGCTCACTGCGTGTATGTCTGTGGATTCCTTTGTTTGTATGTCCAAGTGTCTGTGTGCACATTCCTGCCTGTATGAATGGTTTGGAGTTTCAATTGTATCATACTGCATGTGATTGGTCCGATTGCAGCCTCAGTTTGCTTGGCTTGGCACCTGAAAGTGGCACAAGTAAGTGGCACAGAAAAACGCATATATCCAGTGTCTTCTGGACTTTGCTGCCATGCACTGCTGGGTTTCCTGTTTGGCTTTCCATGTGTAACTTTCTGATTGAGTTGAAACCACTTCTCTGTGCTGCTTGCATATTTGAAGTGTTTCCTTCTGTAGTTTGAGGAAGGAGGAAAATTCTGTAAATTTTTCTTTAAACTTAGTTTAGCAGATTTGAAACATATATTTTATATGTTTTTGTCAAGCTGTTGATGTCATAGTCTGATCATCCGTTTGGTCTCTGCATTTCATGTTTGCATCCATTTTATGAACGTAAAAAGGGTTGCATGGTGGGATGCGGGGTTATCACATCTTCCTCACAGTCAGTGGGCTCAGACTCAGACCTCTCTGAGTGGAGTTTTCTTCAGTTTGAGGAAGAATGGAGTTTTGACGCACATGTCCCATTTCTAGAATTTGTGACTGTTTGCATGACTCAAGACCTTTTGGATGGCTTGGACAGGTATGGAACTTGGTGAGCAATATCTCTGTGGTGGCAGCTCACTGATGATGTCATAAACCTGCTGCAGCCCCCTTACATCATGGCTGACACTTTCATGGCTGATGGGACATGGAGGGGGAAGGCTGAGGACCTCAATAGAGGTGGGAGATTATATTACCGATCTCGTAAGTCCTCAGTCAGACACTCAACACACAGCACAGCCAAAGGATGCGTGGCCACTGAACATCCATAGTCTTTAGGGGGTCCAAATGAGCACATTCTGGCTTTTCAGGGTCGAGAAGTGTGTGCTCAGTAGGTCTCGGTGGTGATAATCGCCGGCATTGCCCCTGATATATTGTCCCATGAATGGCTCAGAAAGCCATCACCGGAGTGATGCAGATGAGCAAAGAGGTAACAAGATGAGAAACGACAAGAGCAATTGAGAACAGAACGAGACGAGGCCGTGATCAATAGGAGTGAGTGGTGTCCATTTGGGTAATGGACAGGGGCATCATAAGTGGACAGGGTCAGAAGCGGATTCATTATCCTCTCCATCCTCTATTGCTCGCTTTGTGGTGTTCACGTTTAAGAGGATGTACAGCGCCGGATCAATTTGTACGCTTGGCATAGCTAGGCCCGTGAGTCAGCTCCATTATCTCACCTATCAGCGCTTTTGTCTCATCTCTGCCATGTTAAGTGAATTAATGCTGAAAGAGAGGATTAGACAGACAACGCAAGGAGCTGACACAACTCAACAGACATCCTCCAAAAATAATAACAACACTTGATCTGCATGCCCTTGGTGATTATTATCATGCACCCCATCACGACTGCTTTTATGTGCGGTGGACATCCCTTTGTCACTCCAAGCTGACACGAGCACAGCAGTGTTACCTTGTGTTTTTGAAGATGCAGGTTAAGTTTCCAATCTCACCGCAGTGTTCAATATCTGATCCCACCCTTTCGGAGAGCAGTGCTTTTGAAGTGTGCATTGTGACGGCTTGCCAGCTTCTCTGTTTACCTCCATTGTCTCCCATTCTCGACTTCTTTTTATCTCATCTTCCTTCTCGGCTTTCTTCCCCTGCATACTCGACTTACCTTTGTTTTCGTCACCTTATTCTTATGTTCAATTTTTTCATGCATTTTTTTTTTTTAGAAGGATGAGGTGTTTTGGGGAGCTGTCAACACTGTGATCGCATGGCCGCGACTGACTCCGCTGTGGGCAAAGAGTGTTCATTAGCTTTTGGTAGAGTTCTAAAGAGGTGTCCAACAGAGCCCACCCTCGGATAAATGATGTGACTGCTATTGTGTGTGTCTGATGTAATAGCTGTATTATATCTCACCAATCCATCTTGTTTGCACAGGTCCACCAGTATGTCCATTCAACAAGACTATCCGTCATGTCAGATGTTGGGTCTCATTTCTGAACAGAGATTGTGAAGAAAGTATCCATAGGTATGAAAATGAATGTAATGGTAAATGGTGGTATATGTGTCCTGTGATTGACTGGCTCCCAGTCAAGGGTCATACCCCACCTCTTGCCCAAAAGTCAGCTAGCAAAGTCCCCTGCTTACCTGTGATCCTGAACATGCTCAAAAATGTGCTTGTTGAACTACAAGAAGTCATCAAACTTGTCATGATCCACCAACATATAAAGTGTTGGTTTGTTGTTGTCTGCAAGAACAGAAAGAGCAGATTCTGCATCTAAAAACATCCTCCGGGTATTCACGCAAACTATCATCTTTGCTAATGGCTGTCGTTCAATATGTGGCCAGCACAGCTCTTAATAGGATGCAACTGTGCCGAGTGTGTGAAGCCACCTTGGGCAGCACACACCAAGGTATGTTGATGTGCAGCTGCTCCTTATTGTGCATCCTATCTTTTCAACTCTCGCCCCTAGTCTGTGTCTACATGATGGCTATAAATGGCGGGCGTGTGTGATGCCTGCAAGCTGTCATTAGGAAGTCATTAGGAACATGAAGGGGGAAGGACAACACGAAACAGAAGAAGGGAGTAAACATGCAACTGAGATAATCTTGGATCAGCCACACTCTGCATCATCCTCGTCTTCCTCATTTATCCTTCCAGCCCTGTGGCAGATTAGGGGTGCATGGCTAATAGCTACCACAGCTCTCTTTAACACACCAGCCCCTTGGTGCTGCTGTCAGACATAATAATATACAGTGAGGAAGGGCTGGAGGTGACCAGAGGGGAGGGGAGTGGAGACAGATGAGGAAAGAAACCTGACAGGGAAAATAAATATTGATATTGCAGGTTGAAAACTGGGGGAATGAAGTCTTATTTAGTAGTAATTTGTGATTTCTTCTTGTTTTGGCTTTTTCCCTAATCCCCAGACAGTAAGGAATGAAGTAATACGTCAATAAACAGCGAAACTCTCTGCAGGTAAATTTGATCAAAATACAAAAAGGAAAGAAAAAGTGTAGATAGGTAATGAAGTAAATAAGATAGCTTGCAGAATAGCATCTTGTTGCTTGGGCATAGGGTCGCCTAGCAACGACATCTAGCTATGCATTTCTTTCTTTTTGATTTAGATGATGGAAAGAGGGATAGTGATTAGAAGATGGGCCAACAGAGGGACAGCATTATGAATTTAGTGTCTCGTGGTACCTTCAAGGTCGATCATTTACTGTTAAGAATTATATAGAATAGGGGAATTCGGAATACTGTACGCAAAGCCTGAGGCAAATAAACGTGAGCGTTGCCTGACGTAGAACTTTTGGAACAAAGTCCCAATGATGTCAGTCATTACTTAGGTACTATTTGTCCAAGATTTTTGTTAAAATGTTGCTACTGATGCCCCATTAGAAGTCTGCAGCAAGATATTTTATACCACATTTTTGGACACATTTAGGTGGGAGTGAGCTCTGATGGATGAGTCAGATAGGAAGGAAAAAAGCTCAGGAGGAATGTGGTAAGGGAGAACAGTTTCAATAGTTTCACATCTTCAGGTATCTTCCAGATCTCTTGTCAGAAACAAACCAACAGTTTCAGTGTACGTGTTTGTGCTGCATCATCCTAAATAAACATGAGCAGCATCTTGGCATCAAACAGTCAGACAAATGGTTCAGCTTGCATTGTTGATGCTGTTTTTTGTTAGAATAGCAGTAAAAGTTCCTGTAATCCAAACTGAGAGCGAGCGAGTGAGCGAGTGGCGCACCGCAAGCTCAGAGATCAGAGGGAAAAACCCATCTTGTATGTATGAGCGAGCTTATGCGCGATCCCTCCGTGTGTTTTCCATCTCGTCTAGCCCGAGGGAGCCGCATGCCGGACTCCGGCGGCATACGGGGCTCGCATCGGGCTTATCAACATGGACGCTGATTTTTCAAAGGGGTCACAAAATAGCCCTCAATACTGTTGTCATGTTTGCATGACAACCATAAGAGAAGGAACGCGGCGGAAGAGGGGAGAGATTGGATCGTATCTCAAGATTGACATGTCGGTACCACCCAAGACTTCAGAGTTATTATCATGGCTACAGACAGTCAGTTGGAGGTTGGACAAAAGAGACACAGGAAGGGATGAGAGAATGAAAGGGTGGTTGGCCAGTTTTTACCTGCTTGTGTTGTTGTTTCTGGTTTGATTGATGACATCTTGTCAAGGGGATGCTAATTATAAACGACAGCAACCGCACCACCCTGTTTTCTACAGTGAGGTCCAGAAATACTTGGACCATGACGAGATTTTATGATTCTGACACCACCACAATGCATTTAAAACTATGTGTGGACTTTCAGCTATAGTTTAACAAGTTTCACAAAAATATGACACTTAACCATTTGAGAAGTATAGCCATTTTATCCGGACCCCCTCCATTGTAAGTGTCTCAAAATAACGTTACTGTAAATGTTCCTAAAATTTTTCAATCTTGGAGGGAACATGTAAAAAAATGCAGGCAATGTTTGACCAATGTCTGTAGCCCTTGGACTTCACCAAGTTCGGATTTGCCACACCGTAATTGTAGCCAACCTTCACTTTTGCGTACTTTGCCATTTCCTTCAAAAAGTTGCATTCACAGTATGTATTTCAAGCCCATCTGTCTTGATGTGATATTGTGATGTGGTATGTTTTGGACCATAAAGTTTGCAAGTAACTGTTGAATGCAGGGACACCCTTTCAATCAACCATTCACATATCAGCATCATAACAAGAAAGATGGACTTTTTGTGATCCGGGGCACACGCAGGCTGTATTTACACTTGTGGTTTGGTACCCCTGTCTGATCTAAAACGCAGCTTTTTAATCTACAGCCGTAAGTGCTCCATCAATTTGGATGGGGAGGGGGTCCGGGAGTCAGAGTCAAAGCTGGATGGAGATGAGGGTGCATTCCTAAGTAAATAGCCTGCCATACCCTGTTCTTGTTTACTGTAAACACACTCATGCCAATTACTTCATCTGCCTTACCCTTCTCAGTGGTGTGACACGGAGCCAGCATGGCGCTCGGGGGCTAACTTTGAGTTGAATAAGTTCTTGAACACACAGCCATGCATTGAAGCTGTGATGAAAAAGGCATGAACAGGAACAAGGAAGTGACTGCACACCTGACATGTGATGCACACATGCCTTGTCAGTTAGTGACTAATCAGCTGCCCCGGGGACACAACTCTCTATTTACCCATCCTGATCGCACACTGAAGAGCCGCCCTGGCTTCCAACTGGCCCGAGCAGCTCCGTAGCTTGTGTTTTCGTATTAGCTGTCTTGGCAGCGTGAGGCGGACCTGACAGCGCGCCGCAGGGCACGACAAAGAAGGCGCAGATTGTTTGAGGTGTGCAAGTGAAAAGAGAAGGCGAGTCGACACGAGGAGAGGACTGTGACAGATTTCTCTGGGATGCAGCGCATGCGGGCAGGCTGCTCTCCAGGCATCCGGGTGAGTGCTTGATCCAGCATGATGATGCACCATGACAGATACACAACACAGCACCCCAATGGCTGCCTGGCCCGCTGAATGAGTGTGTGTGTGTATCGGAGTGAGGTGTGCGAGGGGGGTAAACAGCCCCTGGCAATGAGACCACATACTGCCAAGATGGAGGGAGAGAGAGAGGACACTTGGGGCATTTGTTTATTTATTTCTTCCCATATGCTCTATCCTCTGCAATGCTACTAAGACTCGACTCAATGAGGCATGAGGTGAACGCTCCATCAACTTACTGAGGACGAGCAACTTGGTCCTTGAGAGCCCTCTGTTCCAACTTCCAGCTGGTAGTTCGAGTAGAAGGGTTTTGAGTCGACGCAAAACTCATACAATAATAACTCGTAGTGTGGTTTGATTCAAGGCGTTCGTCTGAGAAGATCAATTTCGATTTCCTGTATCTAACTTTTTACCCAGTATCGATTTGGAAATGAAATCAATGGTATCACACATCACTATGTTTACTTCCGTAAACATTCACGTCTCTTGCCAGACGCTTTGTGTTCATATTAACATGTCACATTTGTTTGGTGATGTGAACAACCACACAAACCTGCAGTGTGAATGTAGACTAGATAGCACAGCTCAAGTCTGAGATATTGGTGCAAGATTTAATCTATGAACCCTCTAAAGGCGGAGGCATGTCCAGACAGGAATGGTTTGACTAACAATGGTCATTTGGGTCTGTATTACCTTTGTTAGCATCCCATTCAGATGCAATTATGGTCATGGATTCACCTGAGCAACCTGGGCAGTCCAGCTGCGATCGATCCAATGCCCTGAGAACACAGTAAGCAATGCATTCTTTACATTAACTTTAATGCAAAGGTAAATGCCAGTAACTACGGATTTTGCTCATTTTGCATCTTTTTATATTATTGCAATTGTGAGAGACATCATGTATTGGTTTAAGGCTCTTTATTTTTGGATTATTCCATAAACACAGCATGGATGCTTCCTTTCATTCTTATCTTCCTAAAGCGCTGCCTTGCTGGCTGCTTCAAACACAGCCGCACAGCAGTTCAACGTAATCCGCTATGACAATATGGAGCGCGTTCATAAATCCAGTAAGGATTTACAATTAAACCGTCAACTGTGACAGGGTTGTTTCATATGTTGCTTAATACTCCATATCATCAACAGTGGCTTCCTCCCTTTATTTCCTATCACATAACTGCATTCAGTAGTTCAATTTTTCATGTATAAGTTGAAGAAATCCCTCATGTTATGACTCCAAAATAAATAAATGTCCAGGATGTAAATCATATACGTACATGTCAGTGTACCACACCAAAAACTGAGGTCAATGCTTTTAACAAGGAACTGTTCCAAATTACTGACTTACTGTGTGATTGTATTCTCAGTCCAGTGGCAAGGTGGACTAAATTGATGAGTAATTTGGTTTAATGTGATTTGGAAACTAGTTAGATTAAAGGTGCAAAACACCCAATGACTGTTTGAGTGTATATGCAACGTGGATAAATGTTTCCTGTCCCTCTAATTTTTCTTTTTTTCATTAAACGGGTGAATCAGATTCTAATTAGCTCATCAGCTGACTGTCACTCACTCGCCGTCGAGCTGGAGATGGCAACATAAATCGGACAGTATTACTCCTCTCTTTGTGTGTGTGTGTGTTTGTGTGTGTGCGTCTGATAGGGTTTGCTCTGCTTCCTGTCCCGAGGGCCGAGATAGAAGTCTCTAGTAATTACTTTGCTCGCACCAGGAAAAAAGCTGAGAGCAGGAAGGAAGCCGACGAGAACCAATCAGGTGTTTTGATGAAAGCATCACGACACACAATCAATATGCACGATTATAAGATTATTCTTTTAAGGAAAAGAAATACCACAGCTGCGTTTTGTGCGGAAAAAGAGCTTTGGAATAAATCCACATTTCATTGTGCTTTGCTTATTTTCCTTTTTGGTATTTGCTGCTTTATCAAAACCACTTTTTAGTGTAATCTTGGCCATGAAAGTTGGGATTTCAGCACAGATTATGCAAAACCTCTTTAAAGCAGACAAAGCATTTTGAAAGCATGGAAGATTCCATTTCATTTTGGTGTGGTTAACATTGCGAAACCTCAACATTTATTGTACTTAATTTTCATTCATTCATTCATTTTCTACCGCTTATCCTCACGAGGGTCGCGGGGATGCTGGAGCCTATCCCAGCGGTCTTCGGGCGAGAGGCAGGGTACACCCTAGACTGGTCGCCAGCCAATCACAGGGCACATATAGACAAACAATCATTCACACTCACATTCATACCTATGGACAATTTGGAGTCACCAATTAACCTAGCATGTTTCTGGAATGTGGGAGGAAACCGGAGTACCCGGAGAAAACCCACGCATGCACGGGAAGAACATGCACACTCCACACAGAGATGGCCGAGGGTGGAATTGACTCGGGTCACCTAGCTGTGTGGCCTGCGCACTAATCACTGGCCACCGTGCAGCCTGTACTTCATTTTCTTTAACTTTATTTTAGAGCCATTTACACTGAGCATTTTTTTAATTGCATTGTTTTGGTGGTGTAGTTGATTCTCTGTCTTTCATTTTCAATTTTCCTCCATTTCTCGGTGAGTACCACACAGATCTGATTGAAAATATTCAATCATCAGAGACACTTAAATGAGACTTTTAGTTTAAAACTGATAAAATTGCTTTGTTTTAGCGGTTTGTTTACATGAAATGTTTGGGATCTGGTAACAATTGAAAATGGTCTTAAAGTGCGTGTTTGCGAAAGTGGTGCTGTTATTTACGTCAATTTGATTGAAAAAGGTAGTCTGGGAGTGTATGCATTGTGATTCTTTACAATTGCCAACTGCTGGCTTGGCCTCATTTATGCAGTCATCTGTAGTTAAAACATTAAAAAATATTGTGGTTGTTGTATCCTTCAGGAAGAGGTAATACAGGTTATAAACAGCAAATACACAGTTTAACTCCTTTACCCATCAAGGTTCACCATTGTTATCCTCTCATCCAGCATCCCATGATGAGCAGGAGGTCACTTTGTTTGCCATGTTTGTGTGCACGCATTCAGAATGCAGCTTTGCTTTCCCCCTACTCCCTAGCTCAATTTGAATTAGTTGAATTGCTGTAAAACACTCCAGGAATGGCAGTCCCTCCCAGAGAAATAGCTTCTCATTAGAATCACAGCCCAGCCGAGCAGAACAAGCCAAGGTTTCCCTCCATCAACAACCATCGTGCGGAATGTCAATGTCGTTAGCTTCTTTTTCGGATCTGAACACTTTGGTTGTAGGGACCAACCAAGGATTTGTTTAGGTACCTTTCAGAATTTGCATTTGTCTCTTTGTTTTGTGCCAGGCCGTGAAAAGTTTTAATTGGGGAAGAGGAAAAAAAGAGAAGCTGTGTACTTCCTCAATGTCCGTATGTGGGAATCTCAATTTAGTTTAACTGGCGACAAAGACATTCCTGCATAATGTTCACTTTGGAGGGTTAGCACAAAAAAAAAAAAAAAATCCCCCAGAAGCAGTCTTTATGCAGGAGGTTTGCACGGTGCATGTGATGCGGGAATCAGGTTTGAAATCCAAACCTGGTGTTATTAAGAATGTCCTCAACTATCGCTCCAGAAAGCCTTGGCATAATTGCAACAAATCACTCAGACGGCTGTGGATGTTCTTGGCTTTTTAAATTCGATACTCTTATTGACTCACACAACTGGCAGTAGTCTGACTGGAAAGATTTCTGGGGACAATGCTGTGGTAGATAATCATGCGTCATTTCTGTCAAGGTTAGAACTGTGATGTTTTACTTCAACGAAGTGTGTATTAATTACTAAAAAAACATGGGAAACTTGGCTTTGCTTATATCTGGTACAGATGACATCATCAACAAGGGAGGGTATATTTGTTGGTTGTGGCCCAGGTTACATTTTATTCAGACAGCATTGTTGAAGGAAAGACGATTTTGTTTGTTTTTTGTGTTCTCTCACTCGTAGATAGATACATAGATAGATACTTTATTAATCTCCAAGTTCACAGAAGAAATTCACAGATCCATGGTACTATGTAAAATAGTATAATAAAATAAAATAAGGTACAAATAGCAAATACAGTAAAGAGCAAAAATATAACAAATATAATAGCAAAGCAAGCAAAATATAATGCAAAATCTCCATCTCGTGCTGTTGTGCAAAGACATATTGTACAGCATATACATGCACATATTGATGTAGTGCAGTTGCAGTTAGAAGTACACACTTAGAGTCCATCATGTACAGTGAAGAAAATAAGTATTTGAACACCCTGCTATTTTGCTATTTCTCCCACTTAGAAATCATGGAGGGGTCTGAAATTTTCATCGTAGGTGCATGTCCACTGTGAGAGAGATAAACTAAAAAGAAAAATCCAGAAATCACAATGCATGATTTTTTAACAATTTATTTGTGTGATACAGCTGCAAATAAGTATTTGAACACCTGTGTATCATCTAGAATTCTGACCCTGAAAGACCTGTTAGTCTGCCCATTAGAAGTCCACCTGCACTCCATGTATCATCCTGAATCAGATGCACCTGTTTGAGGTCGTTAGCTGCATAAAGACACCTGTCCACCCCATACAATCAGTAAGACTTTAACTTGTAACATGGCGAAGACCAAAGAGCTGTCCAAAGACACCAGAGACAAAATTGTACACCTCCACAAGGCTGGAAAGGGCTACGGAGCAATTACCAAGCAGCTTGGTGAAAAAAGGTCCACTGTTGGAGCTATCATTAGAAAATGGAAGAAGCTAAACATGACGGTCAATCTCAATCGGAGTGGAGCCCCATGCAAGATATCACCTCGTGGGGTCTCAATGATTCTAAGAAAGGTGAGGAATCAGCCCAGAACTACACGACAGGACTTGGTCAATGACCTGAAAAGAGCTGGGACCACCGTTTCCAAGGTTACTGTAGGTAATACACTAAGACGTCATGATGTGAAATCATGCATGGCACGAAAGGTTCCCCTGCTTAAACCAGCACATGTCAAGGCCCGTCTTAAGTTTGCATATGACCATTTGGATGATACAGAGGAGTCATGGGAGAAAGTTTTATGGTCAGATGAGACCAAAATAGAACTTTTTGGTCATAATTCCAATAAGCGTGTTTGGAGGAAGAAGAATGAAGAGTACAATCCGAAGAACACCATCCCTACTGTGAAGCATGGGGGTGGTAGCATCATGCTTTGGGGGTGTTTTTCTGCACATGGGACAGGACGAGTGCACTGCATTAAAGAGAGGATGACTGGGGCCGTGTATTGTGAGATTTTGGGGAACAACCTCCTTCCCTCTGTCAGAGCATTGAAGATGGGTCGTGGCTGGGTCTTCCAACACGACAACGACCCGAAGCACACAGCCAGGAAAACCAAGGAGTGGCTCCGTAAGAAGCATATCAAGGTTCTAGCATGGCCCAGCCAGTCTCCAGACCTGAACCCAATCGAAAATCTTTGGAGGGAGCTCAAACTCCGTGTTTCTCAGCGACAGCCCAGAAACCTGACTGATCTAGAGAAGATCTGTGTGGAGGAGTGGGCCAAGATCCCTCCTGCAGTGTGTGCAAACCTGGTGAAAAACTACAGGAAACGTTTGACCTCTGTAATAGCAAACAAAGGCTACTGTACCAAATATTAACATTCAATTTCTCAGGTGTTCAAATACTTATTTGCAGCTGTATCACACAAATAAATTGTTAAAAAATCATGCATTGTGATTTCTGGATTTTTCTTTTTAGTTTATCTCTCTCACAGTGGACATGCACCTACGATGAAAATTTCAGACCCCTCCATGATTTCTAAGTGGGAGAAATAGCAAAATAGCAGGGTGTTCAAATACTTATTTTCTTCACTGTACGTAGATGTGTTTGTGTGTTTTTATCGTATTTAAGGTTTGTCTTTGACAAGCCAACTCGCTATATCTATCCACGGCATGGGTAGACCGTCAATATTAGTGTAGTATGAATTTGTGGTACTCTGCATGTAATTTGACTCTTGAATACGGTTATGCTTCACTGCTCTCGATGTTGTTGCATTTCACTGATTTCAGTTTCGAATTCAGCCTGTACAGTACAAATAAATAGATTTTATCAGTTTCTTAATAGTAATTCAAATTGGGGAGAAGGGGTCGGGGGGGGGGTCACATAGTCATTTCTGTGGCATGACAGAAAATAATTGAGAACCACTGGGTTAGAGGAAGCTTGGGGAAATATAGTGAATTTGAAGGCCACATCTCCGTTGACCAGTCCAAACCAAACCAACTGCTGGCTAGTGTCTTCCCTCCACACGCCTACATGTTGGGTTGGCAGTAAAAGGCTGAGTCTATGGCTATTTTGCATCCGTGACTGGATGCATCCATCAGGAACACTTTTCTGTTTGTGTATTGTGTGTACACATGAGGCTTCCTGGGTTGTGGAATCAAACTTTGATCAGTTTTGGAGTCTCCCATCAATCACAGCAAGATTAGCTGACACTTCTTCAACCCACATTGCTCTGCCGCCTGGCTGCTGGCCCTGACTTACAAGTGTGGGGCTAGAAAAGCGACATACGAAAAAAGTGTCCTCCCTCCAGTTTGCCCAACTACCTCTCTACCTTCTATTGTCTTTTTCTCTGTCTTGGTTTGCTCGCTAACTCAGTTTTTCTCTCTCTGCCCACCCGCTGGATCAGTCTGTTTTCATTTATATGACTTTGTGCAGCTCACACTTGCATAAACGTGTACTTATGCGAGCCAGTGCAGTACATGGACATTGCTGATTGCTGCACTCCGGCACCCCTGCTCCCCTCACCGGTGGCTCTTTGCCCACCGGGCTGCATATCAGACCTGATCAGCAGCAGTGCAGGGGTGGATCCCTGGTGACAGCAGCTTTAGATTACTTTAGCCTGCTCTGGACTGCTGAACAATGCAGCCCTGAAGTCACGTCCACTCAGGATGGACAGACTAATGGATGGTTGTGTAGACAGCTGTTCACATATAGTGGAATGTTATGAATGGAATTGTTTAAAATACACATTGAAATTGTGTGATATGCTAGACATGGATGCACACCAACTACTACCTTTTGCACTTTGTAGGTATTTCTGAGTTTGAGTTTTTTTCTGCTGGATGCAGTGGTGGTTTTGTAAATTTACTGTTTCTTGAAAAAATTTTTTCAACACAATAGCTGAGGGCCGCCGTTATTGTTTTGGTTGCACACTTTTTTACACATGGTGATTTTAGCTGTTATTTAGACAGAGCAGTGTCTTTTGTAAAAAAAAAATATATATATATCTGCTTTGATTCCCATTTTGAAGTGTTTCAAGGCTCCAAAATGTAGTTGTCATCTAAATGAATGGCCAAAATGATCTGGTAAAAGCAGCCCCTACACTGAAATGAACTGAAGAGCTGCAAATGTCAACCAGGAACCAGTTATGATAAATATGAAATGGTCCAAATGTCACCAAAACGCCTCTCCCGGCTCTCCATGGGTTAGAGGTCAGCATTAGTCACCTTAATTTGCTCCACCAAGAATGGATTTGTACTCATCACAGCACCTTTAATTGGCTTTGTCATCAGTCTGCCTAAAGCTCCCCAAAGCCTTTCCAAGCCAATTGGACGACTGGTCTCCAGCTTGGAAAGCTTTTGTTTCTTTTTAGTCACTGATGATGAGCCTTGCACAAATCTCGGGTGGTCCCATCACCTGTGTCTGGAATGCTATTTTTGGGAAACACTTTTAAGCGCATCAAATTTTTGCTGAAGCAAATATGTGATTTGCCATTGTTGCCAACAAAACATTGCTATGGCTTAGTGGTAGAAATGAAATATGACCCCCTACAATATACTACATAACAAAGACAATCTTTACAACTGTTGTACAGTTTTTGCACAACAATAATATTTAATAATATTCTGCATTATACGATGGTACTGCATTCTCTGTTTTTATCCATCTATTGTATTGCTGTGTGTGTGTGTAGTTCTTTTGACACCAGAAGTAGTAATTGTGATTAAGATTAAGTTTGTTATAATGTTGAAACATATTTTCCCCAAAATGTGTCTTACATGGTACCATGCAGTCTATGCCAAGTTTCATTAATCCAGTAGAATGTTCTTTCTTTAAAATTTAACACCGCATTCACAATGTTTAATCATGTTTTAGTCGTTTCCACAGCAGCCTGAATTGCAGGCTCTCCACCCTCTTGTCTACAGACTAATTTGGTCACAGCACATTGACATCATCCACTTCCTAAAGAATGGCTTCTATGCAGCTTTCACAGTCTGACTAACTTAATCTCATGGTGTCCCAGTCTTGCTGACACACAGTATCTTTGCATACTTTTTTTCTAAAAATGAAAGCACCTGGTATATTCTCAAACTGGAGCAATAGCAGATTTTTGGAGCTGTAATCGGCACAGTGAGGAGTGATGTGGCTGACACGTGCTGTATAGTACAGCCAGCCTGTTGCAGCCCTCTCATATAGTGCCAAGGCTCTGTTCTTCAGATGTTTACAACGTAAATTCAGAGGTCTAATTTCTTCATTAAAAGCTCGAGCGCGAGCCTCACAATCATCTCTGCGGGGAATTAGGTCAAATGAGAGTCATTGAAAGATATTGAATGTAGCAATGATGCCAAACTCTGTTAGGCTGTGTTGCGTAAACGAGGCTATTCATACTGTAATATCCTTGCACAGTGGGTTACTTTCAGCCTGGACTATATTGCACAGAAAAAATGCACACACACACACTGCCACCTGTAGAGTTTGCATGCATTTGTGTGTGTGTGTTTGTGTGTGTTGGTTCAGCCCACCTAAAATTGGCAGACCACACAAGGTGAAGATAAGTGTGTTTGTGTGTGTGACACTATACACCCTTTTCTTGATTAATAGAGTGTGAAGGGATTATGCTGATTCAGTTCATAACCGGGGCTCAGTGACACACTCATTATACAGGTGTGTGTGTATGTGTACTCTGTACACACATGCAGGTGAATGGTGCAACAGTGTAAACGTCCCAATCCCTTTTAGTCCTTTTGTGCCACAGGCAAACATGGCAGACAGTTTGCGCTAATCCCCCTCCTCGAACCTCATCTAAACCACGCTGTGGAATGAAGGGAAGGGGGAACATAGGAGGAGACGTGAGCAGAGAGAAATAAAAGAATAACAGTATTTTCTCATATAGTGGGCAGGGGTGTTTGTTTACTCAGCTGCAGAGAGGACCAGGCATCTGTTACAGAGTAAAGTGTTTATTAAAGAGGATACAACATACTGTATGTACAAATTTGTATTCTAATAGCATGTATATTTTAATCTTATGTGGGGGAAGTCGTTTCCAACATCCAAGTACTTCAGTACTTTCATTAATCTGAATGACTCCTAACCTCGGCAGGTGCTGCTGTTTTGGTTAGCAACAGAGTTCAAATGCACTTTAATGTCTTTTTGTTTTGGTTTAGGGTTTTTTTCCAGCAGATTTGAGGCATCCATTTCATGAAATATGGTATAGCAATAGAGAGTAAATGGGAGTAAAATGATATGAAATGTAGATATGACAGAAATGGATGAAGTACAATAAGTACAAGGGCTTGGGGGGAGAAACACAGGTGAGGGTGGGATTTGTACACATACCCCTCAGGCCAATTGAAGATGTTCTTTTATGAATAATCTTTGGCAAGAAATCCATGCATTTGTAAGCACCTGCGCTATGAAAAAGTCTATAGCCAACTCCCTGTTCTTTCTGTCAATTATCCAGTTTGGGAGACGCCGGAGAATAATAGGTTCTATTCCTCAGCTGAATAAAAAAAAAAGTGTCTAGATAAATATTGCAAGATTCCTTGGCAATTTCTTAAAGCAGCTAAGTGTAACAATTTCATTTTGTTTCTGATTGATTTGCAATTTTCTTGGCTGCTCAAGTGCAAAAGCAGTCAAACTTGCTTCCACACCGTGGAATATCTTTTGGATGATATGGCCTTAGCCTGATCCTGGTTTGGAGTTTGTAAATAAACGCTGCAGGTTTCTTTGCAGACAATGTTTGTCACGCAACACAACAAGCTAACAGATTAGCACGTGGCATTCCTGGAGGCTGTTGGGAGCTTAAGAGGAGCCGAGGATGGATTGAATGCGACCAGGCAAAGATTAGATGGATCATGCAGATGGTTGTGTTGCCAGAGAGTGCCCCCGCCCCTTCCCCAAAAGGGTACCCGTCTGTATTCCCCCCTGCCGCCCTTCTTTTCTCCTCCCTGTTTATAAGGCATGAGAAAACGGGAGTTGTCTCATGCACATTTTACACAGATCAACACCAGTGTCCCCCCCTCCCCTCGCCCCGCTTGAGGCAGGTATGTGGAAGCATGACAGGCATGTGGGGGACTTTATGAGATGTCCAATAAAATACACTTTCAGCTGTCTGTTTCTCTGTGCTCTCCCCCAGTGGCAATAACCACACAACTGTTATTTTTGCCTCCTTTTTTTAAAGCAACAGTATGCAACAATTCAACTTCAAATTAACAACATTGCTACAGTTTAAAAGCTACTAAGTATAATAGCATCTCTGTTGTTGCTGTCATAGCAAACCCTGATCACCTATTTTAGTCACAATAATTCTCAAGCTTTTTACACAAAGTACCACCAATATTTTGCTTGCACCGCTTGCCATCACAGTTTAGTGTGGAAGTGGTACATTTTTGCCTTTTTACGTTCTCCACTCTGTTTGACACAAGTTCAGAACAAACAAATTGTAGACTAACTAGTTAGCTCGGTAGCTTTATATACGCTATCAGCGACGTCTGTGTCTTATGTCTATGCAGTCATCCCGTAGTTTGCCAACGTGGTGTAAAGAAAGAAGAATAGGAGTGTTTTTTAGAAGGTCATAAACAGGTTGTATCTGCTATAACTACAGAAACATTCAGTTTATTAATATTCAAGAAGAATCAATGTTCCATTATATTGGTGAACCAGCCATGACACCACTCATGTTAGCATCAGTGCTCACATTATTCACCCACTGAAATGATCATAAAATGTGACTGAGTATTGATTTGACTGTCTTGTCGTGTCTGACTTTTACTTCAAATGAAATTCTACTTTACAACAATACGGGGAGCTAAAACAAGAGTCAGCTATAAAGGGCTGTTTTGACTGTATAATGTATTAAATCCCATCTGTAACCATGCAACAGAAAGTTTTAAAAATGTAATATGGGAGCATGAACGCTGCATCCAGAGCCTCCGTGTTTGTTTATGAGACAAATATACGGTCCAACAAATGCTTTTAATGTGGTTCGTGTGTGTAAACAGTAGTCATATTGCTGTATCTTTGTCATCTGCTTGTTTATTTGTGTGATGAAGTGGCTTGTTGTGAGCTGACTGGCCATATGCCTGTGCACCAATTGATAAAGCCACGCTTTCACTGCAGTCGGTCACTATCCACGGGGATTTGCTCTTACTCTCACCACAGTCCACCTTCACTCTTTGAATGAGGATTTATACCAAATCAAATCGCATTATGGTTATGCTTTTGTGTGTTAGTAGAACTATAGAGATGCAAATGTCTTAAATACAATGACAAGACCCTCAGTAAGGTGAACTGAAATAATGTGTTTTGTAGAAATGAAAATGTCAAGCATGTTTTTTAATGACTGCACCGCCTACATGGAGGTCAGGAGCTCTGGTAGGTAATTAGAAGAGAGCGCATCTTGCCTGTCGCAGTCGTTTCACGCAGGTACTTAATCACGACCACAACTTCAATTCACAGCGACACAAAGATGCACTGTACTTTACAGTGAGTGTGTGCAGCTGTCTTCTTCCAAATAGTGTGTTTGTGTGTGCATACTTTTTCTTCCTGTCTGCAATTACGGGGGTGGACAAGTGTGATGTAAAGACATGAAGTGTTTCAATGATATATATGAGAACAAAACAGAATGTTTTCATCACTGTGTGTCAATAAATCTGTATTGTAGAGGTGTGCCATGGTGCCATCTCATTGGGGCAACACTTAAGTCTTCTTTGTTTGCTTGTTGAACAAGCACTCACTCCACGGGTGCATTATTAGGTACATAAACAGCACAAAAAGGCGGCCATGCCACCTTTCTTTCTGCTGTTTGGTGAGCAGTGGCTTGGGGTTTCTAAGGAAAGAGATAAAAGTCACTGATTTAATCCTTTTTCAATTGAATTTCAAATGCAGCACAACTGCTAAAGATAAGACGCTGGTCATACTGAGGAAAAAAATTTTACCCCCTCACTGGGTCAAACTGTTGTCCCCATTAAACCTATGTTAACTGAACAGACTTAACATTATTTCCTGTCATACAAGTGTAAAAACCTTTTCAAAGCCAGACCTCGGTATTGAGGGTTGCTAAACACATGCTATACATTCAAGTAAGCGGAATAATGTCAGCTAAAAGGTCATCAAAGTCAATTTCAAGTCTCCCATTTACTTTTATAGCAAGATCATCCATGTATAACTTGTAGATGTAAATGGTTATGTTTCTTCTGAGCAAAAACAACCCTCTTAACTAAGAATGCACTGATCGATTGAGATGCCCAAGCACAGAATCGAACCCAGGTCTTCCCGATCTCCTGACTTTGTGGCCTACATGCTAATCACTCGACCACCGCTAAGGATGCTGAGGTCTAATTCTAGTGAACTTTAAAATTTTTGCTGTTATTCAGAACCGTACAGCATGCCAGCGGGGGCAAAGAGAAGGAGACGGAAGTCCAGCACGGTATGAAAGCTTTATATCTGCGCCACCCTGAAGTGGGGTTATAGGTGTTCATTTTTAATTGCCGCCTTAAGTAATTGGAGCGCTCACACCACCCTGAGCACCCTTTAGTCATACAGTACACTATAATATGCCTTCTTTTGTTTTAAAGTGACCCTTTGAGAACTCCAACATTTCTCTCTCGGTTTCACTGCTTCAGTTTTTCCTGCACAAGCTCTGTAAAAGTCATTAGCTGCAGCCAGTGCACTGTACTGTGGGCCGGGGTCACTTTTTTCCCCCCCAGCCGCATCTGTCTCTTGTTTCTTTGTTGTCATCTCTCATGTGGCGCCAAAACGACAAGCTGGGAGGAAGTGATCAGGGAGGGTGACACAGGAGGCGAGGATGCGAGCCCATGTGCAAAGTGATGGTTTTCACCCGCTGTGCTGTGGCTCCTCAAAGACCACAGCTGATGCATTGGATGCCCTCACATCGTGTACAGCTCCTATCTGCTTTTAGGTCAATTTGTTGTGCAGTTGGTGCCTCCTGCAAACCTTTTGATTCCTTGTGCTGATATGGGACTTTTAGCCACTCGCGACCAGCTGATCCCATCCAATTAGTCTGACCTAAAAAGGCAAAAGGCACTTAATCATTTTCAAAATTACACTCCCACTGGTAGTTCACCCAGTCAGGCAGCAGGCTTTGCAAGAATAATACACATATTTCCCATATCTTTCCACAAAATGATGGAACATGAAACGCTTGTATGCTTCTATGCTAAGTTATTCATATTAGTATTAGTATAGTACTGCTTTTTAAAATCCTATTCATGGTCATTTAAACTTCTTTTTATCCTTGTATGACTGCTACAAATGTCACTTGAAACATTGCCTGACAAGATCAAGCTTTTATAATGGTGACAGTTTGACGCTGAAACAGATCATTTCTGTTTCCGTTATTTGCGTTGCAAAAAAACTGTTCTGCATCTGAAAAAAGTGTATGGTTACATTTTGCACATACGTACCATTATGGTAGCAAAGTTACATCATGGTGGTGCTGCAGTGTAATTGTGGGATATTTCCAATCTACCTCTGTTTTTTATGATTTTGTCCTCGTGTCTCTAACGCCTGCTGTCATCTTTGTGACAGATTTACTGTAGATTTATCGGTAGGCCTGACAAACCCCCACCCTCAAACACAGCCCCCTCTCTCTGTCATTCCACTTCACTTTCTGCTGGTCTTTATTTGCCTTTGCTTTTTTCTCGACTTCCTCTCCTCTCCTTTCTCCTCTCTAATCCTATTCATGAGAGGTGCACACTCCATCATTCTGTCTCCCTATATCTCTGTCTGCCCTTCATTTTTTCTACACCTCTGCCTCAGAAAAAGAAAGAGAAGGAGGGCGGCGAGGAAGAACGAAAGAGAAATGGAGGTAGAGATGGACAGATTAGGTGACAGTGATAAGCGATCGATCTCAAGGCCAAAATGGTCCACGGAGGATCATTCCCCGCCATCCTCCATTCAGCATCTTTACCTCTACTCTCTCTCTTTAACTTCCTTCTCTCTAACCCTTGTTCTGACAAGGTTTCATTAAGGATGCACTTTGGTTTGCACACGTATCTGTGTGTGTGTGTGTGTGTGTGTGTGTGTGTGCACTTTTGTCTGCCAGCCTGGTTGATGGGTCATGAAGGATGGCTCCCTTGGGCATCCCTCAACCGCACAAGCAAACGCACACAACAAAAACCACTCGATTAGCAACTGTAAAGGCATGCATGTGTTAGTGTATGTGTGTGTACACCAGTGCTATCCAACCAGTAGCCCGCAGGCTTAATACAGCCTGTAAAAATATCAGACTGGCCGACTGAGTTCCGTTCAAAATTTTCAAGATTAGATCTAGATTTCTATAGAGGATATTTGACTAGCCCGTTTGCAGTGACTCCTTAAAATCAGCACTGCTCCTGTAATATAGAGGATCTTTGGCTAGTGGTTTGCTTATTGGGTTTTTTGGGCAAATTTTTAGAGAAGGAAGCATTTTTGGTACGAGTTCCACTTCGGGCTTGCACGGTGAAAAGTGGTTAGCACGCAGGCCTCACAGCAAGGAGACCCGGGTTTGATTCCGCCCTCAGCCATCTCTGTGTGGAGTTTGCATGTTCTCCCTGTGCATGCATGGGTTTTCTCCAGGTACTCCGGTTTCCTCCCACATTCCAAAAACATGCTAGGTTAATTGGCGACTCCAAATTGTCCATAGGTATGAATGTGAGTGTGAATGGTTGTTTGTCTATATGTGCCCTGTGATTGGCTGGTGACCAGTCCAGGGTGTACCCCGCCTCTCGCCTGAAGACAGCTGGGATAGGCTCCAGTACCCCCCCGCAACTCTCATGAGGAATTGGTAGAAAATTAATGAACGAATTGTCATTTACATTTTTCATAGGAAAAGTCCTACAAGGTACTATTTCTAGTACCTGGTCAACTGAGTCTCATGTTGGAACCTACACTGCTAGAAATGACAAAAATAAACACATCAGCTAGCATGAGCTTACCCTAGTGCTATCACTTTGGTACCGCTTGGTACCACTTTCCAGCATTACCATTTTGAACTCCCATCATCAGACTGCTCACTACAGCATACAACCTAATGAGTGTGTCTATTGATTAAGGGATGCTCTTCGTACTAGATGGACCTTTATGGTGGTGCGGGGGCTGCTATGATTACAGCAGGAGCACTTAAGATGCTTGATGTTTAATGCAAGAGCATGCACCACTTGCAGGACCGACATGTAAGCCCCCCCCCTCCCCCTTCGGTGTTGATGTGGGATATTTTTGAGTGTACAGACAAGTCAGTCTATCAAGTGTTGACTCACTCGTTTAAAATTATGCATGTTGTTTAGCTCCCATGTGTGTTTCTGCACGCGTGTCGCTTCGCCCTCCGGCCCGCCAGTTTAATTTATGGCCAGCCGAGTGTGACTGAGAAGCATGTGGACATATTTCCCACAATCCCTTTCACCAAATCCCAGGTCTCCCCTTTTGCTGAGCGCCCTGCGTTCTCCTGATAAATAATCTTCTCCAGCCAATCATCTCCTCCGATGTTTATTCATCAAGACTGCCTCTTCAAATACTCCTTATTATATTCCATTTCATCTGCTGATGGATTGTGGTGTTTGCGTGTCCAAAAGGGCCGTTAACGACATGAGCTGACGGGCTTCAACATTGGTAGTATTTAGTCAAACGCTGATTGCTTCTGGTGTCACTTTGATCCATCGTCTTGTGTCACATTTGCTTAAACAAGATTGCACTCTGTGGATTTTTTTCCCTTCCCTTGTCATCCGAAACAGAACTAAACCCAAATGTCTGATATTAGCAATCCCCATGCTGTATGCTGATGTGCTGAAATGCATAGATGGTCACTTCGAGAACATCATATGATTTTCCGTCTCCTACCTCATGGCGTTCTGCATCTTCATGTCTTACTCTCACACCCTTCTTTTCCATATGAAATATGATGTTTTGTTTTCATGGCGGCAATAAAAGGTTTGTCTTGGATAACGTCATCTTTATCTGTGAGTCTCCTGCTCAGTCCCTGATGTTTCTTTTTGCCTGTAAGAGAAACAAAAGGTCAGTGGTATTTATGGGAATTGGCGTGTTTATCTGGAACGCTTGAAGGGTGAGTTTTCAGAGGAATAACAAGGTGGGAGATATGACGGAAGCTCTCACAGGCTGCGTGGTGCCGGAAAGTGTGAAACATGTATAGGTGAAAGCCATGCGGATGGATTAGTGCATGGAATTAATTGAGTTTGAATTGACCCATGGCACTTGGAACGAGCCAGGGAGGTTAAACACACTCACACACACACACTCACATACAAGCATGCATGCATGCATGCATGCATGCATATCAATGTCCACTCCTGTTGAAGGGGCCCCTGCTGTGTTCTGAAAGAGGACATCAATGCTGGGGAGTTCATCTTTCAACACACCAGCCAAGTAAGTGAAGAGAGATGGCTAAAGACGGATTGATGGACAGGCTAATTAGTGACATGATTGGCAACTCCAGCTACAGACTAGCATAGAAAATTGCAAGTCACTCAGAAATTGGGAGTGTACGCTGAAAGATGTTGTACCCAGGCCAAAAATAAATGAATTAAGGCTTATCCTGCTGGTTAACAAATCATATTATACAGGGTCAGTCAAAATGATCTGACACATTTGTAGGTTAAATAAAAGGCAAATAAAGTAAAGAAACAAAATGTGTTTTCATTTTTGAAAAGTACATATAATGCCATTCTGTTTCATTATGTTTTAAAAATTAAATCAGTCAGATCGGATCCATTATTGTCCACACACTGATTTTAATTTTAATGCAGATCCAGTAGCTCTGAAGTTGGTAACCCATAACAAGATGGTGTTTCGAGCTGTTACAGTATCATGTCTACCAAGATTGAAATGCAAACGGAACGCTCGTTGTGTTGCAGTTACAGATTAATTTGTTTTGATAAACAGTGAAAAACAATGGCATTATAAAGAAACAAAGCAAAATGACATTATATGAAAAAATGGCATTATATGTACTTTTCAAAATAAAAACACTTTTTTGTTTCTTTACTTTATTTGCCTTTTATTTAATGTACAAATGTGTCAGATCATTTTGCCTGACTCTGTACTTCAGTGATACCGAGATAGTATGTAAATACGCACCCTAGTGACTGAGGTCCAGCAATGCCATGACCTTGAGTTCCCGATTTCCAAACCAATACGTCACCTGTTCTACAACAAGATGCATATTTCTTTTATGTCATGAAACTGCTTAACAAGGGCACCGCTATTAAGCATGATAGCAACAAGCAGGAGAATAACAAAAAGTACAAAAGCATTCATTCTGGTCTCTCAGCATTCACACATTGAAAAATGAAAAACTGCTGCAATATGCATGGTGGAACAAAACCTGTGCTGGCAAAGTGCTTTGGTTTTGAGAACCCAGCCTTGTTGCTGAATACTACTATCCAAATAGCAGGCCATGCAGTAGTGACCATGCTTGGCAGTGACAGACAGACAGCTCGGGTCAAAGGATGAGATGAAGCGGACAGCTGCGCCCAAGCGAATGTTCGTCGGAATGGATGAACTAAAAGGTTGTGGACCGCATTCTAGTGTTCTAAAGTTAGAGCACACATGTCGGTAAAAGTCCCAAAACCTGTCCAGAGCATGTCAACACATGCTTTCATAACCCCCTCCCCTCATCACCCTACCTCCCTTTGTGAGTGTGTGCACATCTCACTGTTTGCCCAACCCGGCCAGAGCATGTAGATAAACAACGCAAAAAAGGGGGCCACCATCATTTGCTAATAAAACAAATCCTGTGCCAGTGTTGATATTTCATTTTCTTTCCAGAAGCGTATTGTGTCAATGTCCTGCCCCGCCTGCCGAGTTCACAGGTTCATGAACTCGCAGTTGGAAGTGAAACTTGCGCCCCGTATGGACGCGACCTGCAGACCTTGTTTCGGAAACAGAAAAGCTTCTGTCTTGTGTCCTCAGGGGAAATTCAACCGGGTCAATTAGCTTGAATGAAGAAGCAAGTCATGTAATTATCATTTGGGTATGTATTTCTGTGTGTGGGTACACAGACATTCCTCTATTTCTTTTCCTATTAAAAGTCCCAAATAGCTGAGAATGTGAAACAAGAAGAACTTGGACCTTTGCTGCTTCTGCCTTCTTAGGTCCTTTTTGGACCATTCTTCCTTTGATGCAGAAGAAAAAAACAGCATCCAATTCTTCTGAGGGAACTAAAACAATGGAAAACCATTCCAGGCCAAGCAGCCAATAGCAGAAAAGCACCGATGTATGTTTATGTATACATTTGCAAGGTCAACAACCCTCCATCGCTGCCTACTTGTAAGCTAAATGGCCCGTGGCTCACTCAGCAGTGTAAAAAGACACGCCGAGCATCCCGCTAGTTTGACATGACACAAATCTCCGCTAAGATGACAGAGCTCCTGCAAGGCAAAAGTGTCTCCTTTAAACAACGGATATAGGGATCAAAGGCGGGCATGAGACGTTCCCAAAAAGAAACACTCTGAGTTGATTTTGGGGAGAAAAAGTTCTGCTGTCCAGATTAAAACACAATTAAATTCTGTACTGTTTATTTAGCAGGATTATCCAAATACTATTGTGATTATTTTCACTAAACTTTGTTCATAGAAGGTGTTGGGCATGAATTAACAAATAATCACAAGGATTTGCATGTTGGTGTAGATCCAGGAGTCATTATCAACCCTTGTTTACATTGCAAGTTAAGTTCTAAGTGAATAATTCATGAAGCTTAAGGACAAAATTCAGGCATGTTAGCACGCAAGCCTCACAGCTAGGAGACTGGGGTTCAATTCCACCCTCGGCCATCTCTGTGTGGAGTTTGCATATTCTCCCCGTCCATGCGTGGGTTTACTCCGGTTTCCTCCCACATTCCAAAAACATGCTAGGTTAATTGGCCACTCCAAATTGTCCATAGATATGAATGTGAGTGTAAATGGTTGTTTGTCTATATGTGCCCTGTGATTGGCAGGCGACCAGCCCAGGGTGTACCCCGCCTCTCGCCCGAAGACAGCTGGGATAGGCTCCAGCACCCCCGTGACCGTCGTGAGGATAAGCGGTAGAAAATGAATGAATGAATGAACTGTGTTTTTTGCTTACAACACCACTGATCAGTCGCCAGTCACAATCCAAACCCATCTGTATAAAAGCCATAAATGTGAAACACTCCACTTTCTTCGTCCAGAGGTGTGTTCTTTGTTGTTGTCATCTCGTTTTCCTACTATATCACCTCTTCTTAATCTGCTTATTGCTCACTCTCGTTTTCACTTCATTCACGGTAAGGTCATCAAAAATGCTGTTGAGAGCCGCCTTAATTGTGTTAGTATTGAATCATCGGCTCCAGTGTAAATATAACCCTGACAGTGAGAATACAACATATTTTTTGTGAACAAGGTCCTTAACAAAGCACATAGTTCATCTCATTGAATCTAGTGAATGGCGATGCTGCTATTGTACATGGCCTGAAATCAACACAAGCATGAGCAAGGTCTGATGGCTATAAGACATCTATAGCGGGAGCGGCACAAGGATAAGTGCATATTGGCCCTGAACACATGTACATGAATGTGACGTATCACTGTATATGTATGCATGGAGATTTGTATGTGATCTTGAGTGCACGCACGCCCATGTCTATATTATCAAGTGACCTTTGCCGCCTTATAGAAGGCAGGCGCTGTCCGCAATAAGACACGCAGTCAAAGTACCCGACACACCACTTAACCCCCCGCCTGGGACCTTGACAGCTTCTCCGTGGGAGGCTGACCCTGAAGGTCCTGGAAAATGCTTTGTTCATACCAAACACACACACATTGCTTCTTTTAACACAGACTCCCAGTCTGTACAGATATATTGTACATATAGCGGCAAACTTTTTGACAGGCGTGAGGTATCAGCAGCGGGGTCCATATGTCAGCTCACCACTGACAAAAAGCTTTGTTGTCCCGTCTGGAGTTACGGCTCTCGCCTTGTCCTCTTGACCGCCTCACTATGTCTTCTTGGCTCCATATATCTTCTGCAGACATTTCTAAGTGTGCATTAAGAGTCATTCTATATACGCAGACACACTTAAGGCAAGGTGCTATCATGTTTGAGGCAGTGCTTGCATTGGTAGATTGTGCAGATGTTCCTAATGTTGTGGCCAGTGATGATGATGATTTCTTTTGTTTTTAACATGCTTAATAAAGTGAAAGTGAAAAGTGTCAATTACTGTTTGTTCACTTCCTGTGTACTAAATGGTACAAACCCTCTCATATAGGAAGATATGTAATTTAAGATATAATTTATAAGATATATAATTGAAGAGATGATAGAAAAATGAATGAATTAACAAACACAGGTTTTGTTAAAAACAAAATTATTCCCCCTCTCTTCTCCTCTCCTAAAATGTAAAATCTCTCTTAAGAGGCAGCAGCTGCCTGTTTAATCAAATTTTGATAGCACACTCATCATTATGATGCAGAACTTTTTTTTCATATTTTTTAAGGTTTGTGGAGCAAGTGGGTGGACATCTACGAGGAAATACTGTTGTTTTAATATTATGTGATGTGGCACGTCAACCCTGCCTTCCAAAGAGTATAAACTGTGCTGCCAGCGAAACGAGTGTGCAGCTTAATAGGAGGGTTAGTGTGTCATGCTGTTGTAAAATATTGTCATTACTGGATGGCAGCAGACAAGCCAATGACTCGAGACAAACTAAGCTGCAAATAATATGGTTGTGAATCTTGACAGGTAGTACATATATATATATATATATATATATATATATATATACAGTAAAGTCTCGTTATATCGATATTGTCGGGAGTCGGAAAAAATATCGATATAACCGGACTGTCGATATATATCCGATCCTATATATCCGATTAAAAGTGGGCAATAATGCACTCGACATTGTTCTATAGTATAGAACAATGTCGAGGAGCTTAAATCAATCTTTGCTTAAGGATTTCAATACCAAAAAAGAACACGGCGAACGGTTGCTTCCAGTCAACTTTATTTTTCACACTTCCACCACCAGAGCACAGCACACACACTGATTCCCGCACTTCCTGGTTCACAGGTCATGCTCAACCCGCCCCACATAGCTGGCCAAACACATGCCTGCAACAGAGCTGCAAAGATATCTGAATACAACACAATTAAATACATGTATTTGTACGCTTGTGTCTTCGTTGGAATAGGTGTGTATGCTATGTCAGTTGGTTCTTCTGTTGCAGGCATGTGTTTGGCCAGCTATGTGGGGCGGGTTGAGCATGACCTGTGAACCAGGAAGTGCGGGAATTGGTGTGTGTGCTGCGCTCTGGTGGTGGAAGTGTGAAAAATAAAGTTGACTGGAAGCAGCCGTTCGCCGTGTTCTTTTTTGGTATTGAAATCCTTAAGCAAAGATTGATTTAAGCTGCTTTTGTATCGATATAAGCAGACCAAATTGGCTGGCGGGAGATGAAAAGGGCATCGTAGTAACCGGATTATCATAATAACCGTATTGTACTAACGGAACTAATTATATCATAAAAGACTAAAATGCTAAAAGACTAGAAATGTCGGGAAATGAAAATAGTATCGTAATAAGCAGTAATTCATTATAACCGATATCGATATAAGGAGACTTTACTGTATATTCATACTCAAATTCATACCTTTCATACCATTCATACCTACAATTTGGAGTCGCCTATTCACCTAGCATGTTTTTGGAATGTGGGAGGAAACCGGAGTACCCGAAGAAAACCCATGCATGCACGGGGAGAACATGCAAACTCCACAAAATCCAGCATACATCATGAAAACATCCTAAATTAACCATGCACTTGTTTTGCTTTTTCTTTGTATTTTTACATATTTTTACATTTTATTTACATACTTTTGTCCAAAAGCTCCACCATCATCATATGTAAGTATATGCACAAATCACACAAAACTCCAGCCTAGTTCATGGAAGCTCAGTGAGCATCATTTACTTTTTCTTTGCCTCTTTTGCCACACCATCAACCTTAGGTCTTAAGGGAAGAAGAATGTGAGAAGAGAATAAAAAAAGTTTTTAATAAATAAATGTATTCCCGACTGCTTAACTTATTTTTACACTTGTAAAACTTGCAAAATGCTACTCTTTTTTTTGTTGTTTTTACATTATACAAATAGTGTTTAAAATATAAAATTGGTGTTGAGCTGATTTTATTTATTCTACCCTCTCAAGATAACAGCTCTGTTATTAAGTGCAAATTGTGGCAGTAAAGTATTTGTATACATTTTAATGACCGTTCAGTGCTCTCTGTTTTTGAGTGTGCATGCCTGTATACCGGCAACAGTTTATGAACTGTGAAAGGGTCCAAGGTTTTATGAAAGCGATGCCATTATAACATCCCGACACAGTTCCATGACAACCTTCCTTGAAGGTCAGAATGTGTTTGTGCATGTGCCTGTTTTGTCTATGTGCATTGGGATGCCAATGTGTGTTGTATTTTTTGATTGTCATTTTTTTGGTGAGTTCTTCCATCCCGATTTTTTTCAAAGAAATAACAGAAGACATTCCTTTATATAAAGTCTGTAACAAAGTAGAGACAAAGAGAACGGTTATGTACGGTGCAGATGATGTAAGTCACTCTCCTCCATTATTTAAAACAAGTGCAGCACTTCACAATCCCAACGCATCAATTGAAAACACAATGAATTTGACCACTTTCTCCACTTTGGAAGAGGCTATTTATAAAGGGCAGGAGGGAGTACTTACTTACCTACCGGGACTATTTATTAGGCACATCTGTTCTTCTTTTCTAAAGAGAATAATGTTTAGTTTTGACAGACAGTTTCAGACCGATGAATTTAACAATATGTTTATTAGTGTCTCTTATATTTAGAACAGAACCAGGTGTGTTTTTCCCCACTAATAACAGTCGCCTGCTTTGAATAGACCCGTTAATGTCTTAGTAGTTTGCACAGGCATTGAAATTATGCATTGTTTACGCATCTACAAACATGCGCATGGGAATGTTAACTTGTATTTGTGTTTACATGCTTTTTCTATTAAAGTGGTTCAGTCATGACATGTATTAATTGCTGCCAACACTTTTGTAAGCAATCTCTCTTGGATCTTATTTGAATGCAAGCGTACTATCCGGGTAATAGAATAAATAAGCAGGAGATTCCACAAAACAGTATATCCGGCATTGATTTATTTACTGTGCGATATTGCCGCAACAGACAAACATAAGACGACCTGTGTTTCGATCTTTTTCATCAGCATTATCAGCCTCCTATGTTGTTGGCACACTTGCCCAAACTTCGAGACACTTTTCTTTGCTTTACAGGTCACTGATGTGTGTGAGCTCTAGGAAGAAAAGCTCCCACTTGATTGAGTCATTTGGCTGCCCTTGTTGGTTTGAATGCATACTTTTCTAGAACATGAAACAACACGGTCATGTCTATACTGGGATACACATCATTTTGAATTGAGACTGACTTTTTTCTATAGAGGAAATACTCTCCATTCTCCACTGTCCACCGCAACAATGGATAAAAAGCCAGGAAAAAGCTCGCCTTTAAAGACACTGTAAAAGTTGCTGATGTGATCTTTGACGTTGTAGGACGTCCTCACCCTGATGGCACTATTAAGGCCATTTTTAGTGCTGTTCTTTATCTTACAGTATATCATTAATGGCAACTTGTCTGCAAGTCAATTGACTATTGCCTGACACTGGTTGTGAGCACGCATACATTTGCGCACACGCCTACTCTGGTCACAAGTCATACGGTATTTACAAAGGCACTGAAGTGGGTTTGGGGAGGCTATAATTCAGCAGGATGGCCCCAGGGTCTGACAGGATGTTGTGGGGGGATGTGTCATTGCTTCCCGACTCCCTTGGTGACGGGAGGGAGACATAAAGAAACCCTTTTACGCAGAGAAACCCCCCACACACAGGGTGTTCCGTACTGTATATAGCGTCTACACATCAGTCTTTCACAGCCATAAAGATGCTTGTTTGGCAGACTAGTGGAGCTCAGAGGAAGTATCTGTCTCGCTTTTTCGTTTTCCCCCCTTCCCATCTCTGATTTGGATTTGCGCCACAGCGCGCCGATGTGGACGACATCAAACAACTTGCCCGAGCACGCAGAAGAACAGAACAAGAACTTGTCTGTCGCTGCCCCTAATTCATTGTCTCCCTGGGGCGAAGTGAGCACTGACAGACATAAATGGCAGAAATGAATATCGTTAAGATCACAGTCCAGGGTGGTGGTGGTGTCGAGAGGAGGTGGGGGTCGTCGGCTGGTGACACGAGTGAAGGAGCAGAGGGAAGATGAGGAGAAGAGTGGGATGAAAGTGAGCGGGATGAAGGAATGCATGAGTAGCTGTCCCTCTTTGCTGACAGACGCTATATTATACTGGCCAGGCCACCTGCTCCCTCTCTGCGTACATACCCCCCAATAAAGCAACCCCACATGGACGCTGTAAAATGCACCGTCTTTATAACATATATGTGCAATAACCGTGAAGACATATTTTAAACAGCCAAGGCATTAGCGCCTATATATGATACTCTTTAAGTCTCTTGTCGTGTGTTCTTCTCAAAGCCCCACCGAGACTGTAAATCTATCGGCCAGTTGGCCAGTTAGCCAAGGCGGAATTCGTCTGTCAACTCTTGTAAGTAGCAGCATTCATGCATGCTCATCCTGTGACTTCACTACTCCTGCATTGGCTAAGTTTCAATACCAGTCATTCTGAGGTATACAAATTCATTTCAACATTAGGGACTACGTGTCCTTGTTACGCCATACTTAGTGTAAAATCATCAACAACTTGTTAGTGATGCTAGAATCTCTCTGAATCTTCTTAACTCCGGTTTCTATGCCAGTGTTCATGCATCAGCATGAATGGAGCACAACTTACCAGGGCTGACATCTCGTTTGATGCCGACAGAGGACATGATGAGACTGAAGTTGGCCCCATTGCAAGTGGACAGTAACCACAAACAACGTCCACTCGTGTCCACACCTTTTATTGGGGCTTTCAACGAAAATGTAGCGTCAAAACGTTACAGAAACAATTACAAGAAGAAAGTTTAAATATGTGCAGGCCTCACAGCTAGGAGACTCCAGTTCAATTCCACCCTCAGCCATCTCTGTGTGGAGTTTGCATGTTCTCCCCGTACATGCGTGGGTTTTCTCCGGGTACTCCGGTTTCCTCCCACATTCCAAAAACATGCTAGATTAATTGGCCAAATTGTCCATAGGTATGAATGTGAGTGTGAATGGTTGTTTGTCTATATGTGCCCTGTGATTGGCTGGCCACCAGTCCAGGGTGTACCCCACCTCTCGCCCGAAGACAGCTGGGATAGGCTCCAGCACCCCGCGACCATCATCAGGATAAGCGGTAGAAAATGAATGAATGAGGTTTAAATATTTCTGCAATTAGCTGGTGACTTGTCCAGGGTGTAGCCCGCCTTTGTTGTTGTGTTCTGATAAAACCGCTCCTAGGTAATAACATACACAATGCGTAGGGCATATAAAAAAATGTAATTTAGCTGTTTTCTCTCTAATTTGTCAAAGATAAAGCTCACTGAAAACAACAAAGAGCACAGCTCGATGAGAAGTTGCCACCAGTATTTGACTTTAGGTCGCCTGGTTAAACAGTCATCATGTCTACAATCTGTATTTCTCTTCTCAGATATGTCATCATACCCTCCATAATATTCATTTCCCATTCTTTGCTGTTATCTCACCTAGCCGTGTCTGAGCCCGAGCACAGTTTGGTGTGATTGTTAAGATGGCTGGACAAAGTCTGTTTTATATCACGGACTGTTATATGAGAATTCTTCAGGGTGGTATTGTCATTTCTTGTCAGTCCCCTGGACAAAAAGACAAGAACGAAAAAATACTTCCCATCTCTGAAGAAAAGAGACTTACTGAAATGTCGGGCGGGTGTGAGGAATTTAATTTAACAGCAGAAGTGATTGTGGAGTGGAAATATTGAATGTGGTTATCTGCTGCTCAGCGTCTCCTTGCTCTTCATTATAGACTTCTGCCATCAGGAATAACATGATCAACACCTTGTAGGGTTGAATATTTCATATCATTGGGTTTTTGAGAAAAAAGATGTTCAGAAGTCGCATTAAATGTCATTAATTAATTGTGATTATCTACAAGAACGGTGTAATTACACGGGCCTACAAATTGTTGGACTTGATCTGCTTCCGAGATAAAAGTGGTTAAATCTCATTTATTTTGATGATCTGAATTACCATTGGTAACTGTGCTGTTTAGCTAATGTATTCAAGATATTTCATGATTATATTTTATTGTTTTACATCAAAATCACTAGGTATTTAATAAAATATTTAAGTCGCACTTGTTTATCGGTCAAGACATAAACAGGTGATGAATATCTTATGAAAAACGTATCACTTAAAACAAAAAAAAACTCCCTTTATTCAGTATCTGAACTAGGCTTTTTGTCTCATATACTCAGCAGCAGGGTCATCCCTGACCACATTCCAACAGTAGTCATCAAGCATAGATGGATTCCACTTTCCCTGATATCATTTCTCCATATCTGCGACGTCCTGGTGGAATCGTTCCCCGTGCCCATCAGTGACATATTGTAGCCTTTTTTGGACTTCAGGAGGTTTGCCACCAGCTGCTTATAATGATCTGCCTTGGAGTTTCCAAGAAACTGTGATGCAAAAGACAATTTCTGCTACCGTTCATGAAGTATTTTGTCTTAAAGCTATATAATGTAGCAAAAACACTAAAATTCTACACCTCAGCTGTTGCATGATTTGAATTGTACATCCATTAAGAATCTAACAATAACCCTAATCATTGTTTTGTGTTATCAGTTAGTGGTTGTGTGGCAACTAAGAATGTTAACAAATAAGATGTGTGACGCCAAGATTAGGTTTATTCCTACACTTGTGTGCCTGTAATACATATATATATATATATATATATATATATATATTTGTTTAAACATGACTTGTACGTTTTATGGCAACAGATGAAGTATGGACCACCATCAATGACTTTAAAGGTTCCATTTCTACTCTTTCCTCCTTTTGATATCGCAGCATTTGTGCATAATTAGACATCTGCAGAAACGACCACAGTGTGTTTGCATTGTACATCTGCAGCACACAAAAACGTGTTGAGAGATCCCAAATAGATTTTGCATGTGTAATCCAAATCCGGGTTCAGTCAGAGTTCATCCCCTACTTGATATATTTTCCCTTCGGATCAAAATCAACAAACGATCCTTCATAGGGAGCAGCGTCCCATGAATACAAATACAAAACAAAAAAAAAATAGTTGGGACAAAACAATTGCACCTTTTTCCCCTTTTAAAGTCTCTCGTGCATTTCTACTTTCCTTGGCTGCTGATTTGATTTATCAGCCAAACAAAACAGTGCTGCAGGATATAAAATTGAAAATATATCTGCTGTAAGGGAGAGGTGAAGTCATGTAAATAGATCTGATTCGGGGTCACGAGCAAGACAGGGGGAAAGAAATCAGACGGGTGTAAAAAAAAAATGGAAAAATAAAAGCTATAGCTCCAAAGATGGGTTCTCCTGCTCAGGTAGAGAGCGAGCAATCACTCTGTCAAGAGAATATGGATTGTTTGCAGTTGTTCTTAAAAACAATCTGCACTTTGTCTTACCTGTCCACACGTGAGGACAACATGTCGACAGCAGCTGTTGTTTGTGTGTTTGTGTAGTGTGTTGTGTAGGCGTGCTATTACCAGAACTTCTTAGGTTCCACAGGAGAAAATTCCCACACTTTGCTTATTCAAAAATGCTAAAAGCATCATATGCTATCTCTTTAATCCCACATCTTTTAGTGGACCACATTGGAAAGTTCTTTTTATTCGAGTTGCTGCCGGAGCTCAATTGTTCATCTCAGTTTGAGGACTGCTCCGCTCTTCTCTCTCAGAGAGGTGCCTGATGGGAGTTCATTACAGTGTGTGAGTGGGGCAGGGGAGTGCAGAGATAGGTGTGCATTTGTCTCCCCACAGTGTCACTGGGCTGTGTAATTGAAATGGAAATGAGCCAATCAGAGATGGCGAGCCACGCCGCCTTGCGCTTATGTCTCCGTCTCGTTCGTCCTCAAAGTCTTCTCACTCGTTTTTGTATTATTTTGCGCATGTTTGCGTGGACGTTTCTTGACCCCCCTCAGTTGCAATCCCTATGTGGTAATAAAGATTTCACCCTCCCTCCTTTGTAAAAATGCAAATCCCCCATGTCTGTGCTCGCCTGACTTTGTGGCGTGACCCACAGCCTGCTGAGACAGCTGCACCATAACAAAGACATGCAATTATCACCATTTGACAATTAGCCTGCCGTTTAACTCTGCTCCTTAATTACTTGTTTTACTGCCAGAAAGACCTCCTCTGGCATGCCTTGCCACTTCTTTGCAAAAAAAAAAGTATGTTTATAAATTACAGACAGAATAAATGTAGTGGCGGGGTCAAATGTGTTTGTGTTTTGTTCTTCCAAGAACAAACCTTCTCATGTGAGTCCTTTCTCTTAGTTTCACCACTCAAACAAAAGTTTATTGGCCAAATGTGTGTACAGTGTCATGTACAGTAGATCCTTGGCCACACAGTCAGGAGATTTGGAAGACCCCGGTTCAAATTTCCGTTTGGCATCTCTGTGTTTGCATGTTCTCCTCGTGCATGTGTGGGTTTTCTCCGGGTACTCAGGTTTCCTCCCACATTCCAAAATGTGAGGTAAATTGGCAACTTTTAAATGGTGAAATTGTCCATAGGTATGAATGTGAGTGTGAATGATTGTCTATATGTGCCCTGTGATTGGCTGGTGAACAATCCAGGGTGTACTCCACCTCTCGCTCAAAGTCAGCTGGGATAAGCGATATCCCTGTGATATCCCAGCGATATCCCCTCATTGTACCCTAATGAGGATAAGCAGCATAGAGAATCCTACAAACACTTCTTGCTTGACGTCGAGGCTGACCTCTGATTTTGGATGAACATTTGCAGAAAAAGTTATTGTTATAATAATAACAATTATTTTATTATATTAATGTTATTATTATCACATACATTGTATATTAATTATTACCAACTTACGGTGAATTGATTGTGTTTTCTGCATAAAAAAAGAGTATTTAGGGAGAACATCTGCGACTGCATTTCCCACCTATTTAAAACATTTTCCAAGCTCCCCGTGCTCTCTGGTGTTACTCTTGCATATCCCCTGTCTCCATGTCACTCATCTAGGCTGACACAGTTCATTTGAATCCTGCTTACGTTGTCTCATACAGATGCTGATGTATATTTAAACATGTCGATTTTTGTGGTGATGTACGACTTCCTCTCCAAGTTCAGAGACAGCTTAAAAGACAGATATAGGCTGCCAGCACGATGATTTTTTTTCCTTTCCAATATTTACTTTAGATTTAATACAGAGTAATCATTGAATTGTATAAGTGAATGTACATATACTGCTGTTTTTGGAGCATTATTCTTATTTCCTTATTTATGTCCGTCTCACTTCCTGGCCACATCAAATTATTTTCTGCTTTAGGAATTCAGCCTAGCAACAAGTGACCAGGCAAACCACAAGCTTGCTTACTTAAAATGTTCAAATTATATTCAAATTATTCAATTCAGGGCTGCACTTGGAAGAGTGGTTAGCACGCACCTCACAGCTAGGAGACCTGAGTTCAATTCCACCCTCGGCCATCTCTGTGTGGCGTTTGCATGTTCTCCCCACGCACACGTGGGTTTTCTCCGGGTACTCCGGTTTCCTCCCACATTCCAAAACCATGCTAGGTTAATTGGCGACTCCAAATTGTCCATAGTTATGAATGTGAGTGTGAATTTGTCTATATGTGCCCTGTGTATCCCGCCTCTCGCCTGAAGACAGGTGGGATAGGCTCCAGCACCCCCCGCCACCCTTGTGAGGATAAGCGGTAGAAAATGAATGAATGAATGATTCAATTCAGTGTTAAACTTCATAGTATCTACACTTGGATAAACTGTTGAGAAGTACTGCAAATACATGAGCCCCTCATTCATCTTGTTGTGTGTCTTGTTCAGATTGATGTGTTCAATGCGTCGTAAGTTTCAATATGACTTTGAAGTGAGGTTGAGCTAAGCACTGTGCAGTAACTACGCCTCTGCATCCATCCATGCACTCATTGCACTGATAGTCTTCTTCATAATAAATGCATGCGGTAACAGCTATAACTGAAGACTCTCTGCAAGGTTAGCGCTACTATTTTTAAACTTCTTACCCGTACGCTTGTTCACTTGGTGCCATTAGCAGCTCTGTCTCAGTGCGGCTCCGTTGCCAAAGAAGCACCTTGAATTCAAAGTGCCGGGGTGTGCATATGTGTGCATTATACACTACAAATGCTTTTTTTTCATCTCTTTTTATGTGCACACCAGGACAAGCATCCTCTGCTTCATTTGCAGTCCCGGCCATCCACCACTATTGTGACTGCTGAGGCGTTGGAGAGAAGGGCAGCACACATTCTATATCTCGTCTCCATCACATACGGATGTGACCATTAAGTCAGTGACATTTGAAAACAGTGAGAGAGAGAGAGAGAGAAAGAGAGCGAGAGAGAGAGAGATGCATCGTGGCTCATCTTGGACCTCACCAACATGTTTTAAATGAGATGTTACAGATGAGCTGCTTCATGCTTTGTAAACGCTTCACATGGGTATTTACCCTGCAAGAGTAAACACAAGAGGAGGAGGGGAAAACAGTTGCTGCTTACATATACAGAAATGAATATGCAAAGCAAAACCAGCTGACACAGATGCACGCATTAAAGGGGGAATGGCCGTGGGGAACATTTGCCACTTAACTGTGACATTAATCGTTCCATTTTCTTAACACAAATGAAGTGACATGTGAAAGGCGCTCAAAGCTGATTGCCGGAATTGCTCTTTGAGCTTATGTGTCTATGTCGTCCTAGAGCAGAGACGCTTAAGCATTCCAGTACATATGCGGCGTCTTGATCCGACAAAATCCATCCTTGAGTCGCAACTCCACACTGATGCAACTAGAGAGATTTGGATTGGAGAGCGTATAAAGTGAGAATGCATTTTCAGTCCAACTACAAGAATTGTTCCAGTAGACAGTTCGGTAACAGAAATAGCTCACTGTGATGTGTGCATTTCTTATATATGTTAATCCCGAGTCTCCAGTCTTGAGGAAACCCTTCTTCTTCTAGTCTGCAGCGTTCGTTTTCAATTAAAAGTTTGCTTGAGTCTTACAGACTGGGTTTAATCCGACATGCCAGATGGTTTGTTTCACAAATCCACTAAAGGAAAGGTTAACACAAACTGACTGGAAAAGGGCAGGGACTGCAAATAGGAAATCAGGAGGTGTTTAGATGATCATTCTGTCAGTATTATCCATGATGAGCCAATCGAATCAACAACTACTAAAAAAGTCATGTGTGTGAATGAAAACACTATCAAGAAAAGCCTTCTAAGATTAACCATTTTAATAGACATTTTAATTTGATTTAAAAATGCATTTTTAGTTCTTTTGTAATGAATTCAGCATAAAATGAAAGAAAAATCTGATACAGATGTTGCATTTTTATGCTGATATCTGTATGGATTTTCGTCTTTCTCTTTCGGCTTTTCCCTTCAGGGGTCGACAGAGCAAATCAACTGCCTCCATCCAACCCTGTCTTCTGCATCCGTCTCTTTGACACCAACAACCCTCATTTCCTCCTTTGGTCTTCCTCTACGCCTCCTACCTGGCATCCTTCTACCAATATATTCACAATCTCTCCTCTGGACATGTCCTAACCATCTCAGTCTGGCCTCTCTGACTTTACCTCCGAGGCCTCTAACATGTAATGTCCCTCTGATGTACTCCTTCCTGATCCTATCCATCCTGGTCACTCCCAATGAGAACTTCAGCATCCGCATCTCTGCTACCTCTAGTTCTGCTTCCTGTCTTTTCCTCAGTGGCAATGTCTCTAGACCAAACAACATGGCTGGTCTCACCACGGTTTTGTGTACCTTTCCTTTCATTTTAGCTGAAACTCTTCTATCACACATCACGCCTGACACTTTTCTCCACCCGCCGGATAATGGTGTGTGTGATTGTTGTACCACGTTTTGTTGTAAATTCAACATAACAAATGCCCAGCCTGGATACTGATGTGTCTGCTCATTTTTTGAGAATCCAAAAATCATTCTGAAATGGTGACATGAATAGGATTAGACTACTTCTCATGAGTCCAGCTCTGCCAGTGTACGCTTTGGCCAGCTGGATTTGCTGGTGTAATGTATCAGTAGCAGCAGCTGTGTATGTGAGTGTCCATTTGTAATTTAGAGGCCACAACTGTCACATTTAGAGAGTTGAAGAGTGTGTTAAAAGACACACTAGTGTGCTTTACAGGTGTTGGATGTTTTCTCCCTGACCCCTAAAACCACACCGCTGCAGACCCTCGTGGGAATTGCTCTCTAATTTAGGGAATTCCACAGCAGAGGGGATGTGTTGAGTGTGTGTTTATGTTTGTTGTGATGAATCAGCATGTATGGAAGCCCTCTGACCTCCATGTGGCCTCTTCATGATGACATTTCTCATCTGGACCTCCGTGTATCCCCCAGTGATCTTTTGTGATACTTTGGCTTTACTTGCAAAGATCTTTCAAGTTGTTTTTCTTCTGTAGCGAAGATATTTTCTCCCGCACTTCATTTCGCCCTCAATGTGGGTGGACATGTGTGTCGCATTGACAGATTTATAGATAAACAAACTTGCGTAAAAAAATTTATTGAAGCTTGAAGATGAGAGCGCGGTTGCCAGTAAATTTCCACACCACAATGACAGAGTGCGGCTCGTTCGCTGCATATGTGCTCAATTCCAACACTTTCAGTAATGTGAGTGGCTGTTCATGCATCTCGTCCGTCAATGTGACCTTTTTGCTTTTGTTTTTTTTCTGTCTAGATTCCACCGTGGGGACTACCACATCGACGTCTGCATAAATGACTACCTGGATGTCTACTGCCCGCACTATGCAGACTCAGTGCCTGAGGAGCGAACGGAACGCTACGTCCTTTACATGGTCAACTACGACGGCTACAGCACGTGCGACCACACCTTCAAGGGTTTCAAACGCTGGGAGTGCAACAGGCCGCACTCGCCTAACGGGCCGCTTAAGTTTTCCGAGAAGTTCCAGCTCTTCACGCCGTTCTCCTTGGGCTTTGAGTTCAGACCGGGCAGAGAATATTACTACATTTGTGAGTCTTCATTTTTTTTACCTTTTGGGGTATACTGCATCATTCAATTTTGGGTTGCTAAATTCATTCATTGATTTATTTTCTACCGCTTTTCCTCACGAGTGTTGCGGGGAGTGCTGGAGCCGATCCCAGCTGTCTTTGGGCGACAGGCATTGTACACCCTGGACTGGTAGCCAGCCAATCACAGGGCACATATAGACAAACAACCATTCACACATTCATACTCACATTAACCTAGCATGTTTTTGGAATGTGGGAGGAAACCGGAGTACCCGGAGAAAACCCACGCATGCACGGGGAAAACATGCAAACTCCACGCAGAGATGGCCGAGGGTGGAATTGAACTCGGGTCTCCTATCTGTGAGGCCGTCGTCCGTCGTGCAGCCTTGCTAAATTCTAAACTAGAATATAAATACTGTTTACACTCGTTTATTGCAGTTAATTGATTCCGGAACCACATGCATGTCCTCTTCTGAGGGCTTGCCGCTTATAGAGCTTAAAAGGGCACATGATGGCGCAATGCGTTGTGGGCCATGGACGCCATTTTGGAGAGCAACAGGTTTTATCCACACCAGAGTTGGGGCTGCCAGAGAGAGATATACAACGTAACAGACATGGCTGCTTCTCCAGTTCCCCTACAGTTATCAATCACAGTTTTACAATCATTTTAATTGGATGGAATGTGAGTGTGATTGGTGATTGTTTGTATGTGCCCTTAGATTAGTCCTATTGAGGACAAGCCGTATAGAAAATTGATAGATTGAATATACAATATTGTACATAAAATATACATGAATAAATAATAAAACGTACTACTCTGTATACAAGATATGGATGGACAAAAAAATCAATAAATAGTTGATTAATCCCATTGAGGCACAGAGTGAATCGCATGGCTGCAACCAGCAGGGGTGCTGTTGATACAGAAGAACATGCCAACCTATGCTATAACTCCTCAAGGCAGCATTATTGGCATGTAAACAGGAGTTCAGAACATTACAATAGAGACATTTCAAACAATATTAATTATTTTGCTTGTATACTCAATAAAAGACGTGTAGTCAAACGCCTTTTCCTAATGAAACACTAAGATGCCGAAGAAGTCCGCCAGAAAGTGAGTCAGAAAGTGAGCTCTTTTGACTCGTCTCATCCCATTTTGGTTTAGTTTTGAAGGAGTTGTAATGGAGATCTAAAAAATGTAGCTGTCTAGAAAAACTGCTTGCTATTCTTCATGCTTCTACCATAATTCCAATTTCTGATAATAAAATATTTGGAGTGGAGGAGAGATCAATTTCCTGGTGACTTAAGTCTAATCCACTACTTCCTGCTTCACCTAAGTCTTTAAGTCTTCACCCTAAAAATTGATTTACATTGTAAGGCTGGTTTGTTCCCAAAGGGAGAGTGGACAAACGAAGAATACCTAAAAAGCAAACACACAATCCATCAGCCATGTTTTCACTGTGTGTGGAAGTCGACGCTTTTATGTGTCACTCTTGCATCGACTCATTACTTTCTCCCCTAAAACAGCAAAGGAATGCAAGTTGGGTAGAGTGTGTAGATGAGTTCTAATGAGCCAAGCCAGGAAGTTCCAGCTCCATTCTCCAGCTGCATCATAGTGGAGTCTTCAAAAGAAACGCTCTCTGCCATACTGCTGTTAAACGTTCAGTTGTCTGAGTCGTGTTGGCATTAGAAACGGAGTCAAAGCGAGGTTATCTCAAGTTGAACAAGGTTTCAGGGGAGCAAAACCTCTGTGGCTCAGGAGAAATAGACCGTGGATTCATAGAATTTCAAGTTGGAATGGCCTCCTAATCCTTTAATACATCCGTAATGTCTTCATATGGCATGTTTAATTAAAAAGCGTTCTAATCACCCTTGCTATGTTACATTAATGTGATGGATAGAGAACTGATCCTCTTAAATAGGCAACCACTCAATAAAAAAAGCTATTTGATATGTGACAGTGATCGATATGTAAGGAAATCATCCATATACATCTGAGTATCTATTTTTGAACCAAAAAAGTCTTTTCAGGCAAAGTTAAGGCACCACCTGGGAAATTTGGGTTTTATGTAAATTAGGTGATGGAGGGAAGTTGTCTTCCTTCCTCCCACGAAAGACTTTGTCCTCCTGGGACATGGAGGAGTGGGCTTCGTTGCTACCGTATGACAAATTTGATGGAGGAATAGAAAATTGATGGCACATTCATGTTCTGAAATGGGTGCCATTAGTTTCAGGTCTGCTTTATGCATTATTGATTCAGCTATTTGGCGAGAAACTTTGAAGGTTTGTGGGCATTTTGTGTTAATGATGAAATGTTATGTTGCACTGGAAGTGATAAATTGTAACATTCTTCACACGGCATAAGTAACTACAATGGTATAGGGCTGGCAGGGCCAAACAATCCTTATATGCATTTCCTGGATGTTGTCTTTGTCTTTTAGGAGACGTCTTTTAAGACGTCACTTTCCCCGCCTCCTTCAGACTGGATATTTTAACATTCGAGTACACGTTTAACACATTTAAAAAGGCCTTTCAATGTTATATTTCACAACGGAAATAGCAAGATTAACATGTAGGTTATTGAATATTTATAGGAGTCCAGAACTTAATACAAAGGACCGAAAATTTGAATAATAGGGGCTCTTTAAGGTTGACCGGAATTCGTTACTTAGCGCTGGTTGACCTTTGACTTTGTACTTATTTCAAACTGTCTTCAACCTAAAATCGTTTTTATCTGTACAGACAAAGTGAATTAACATTTTGACATTCTTATCTGACAGAGTGTGTAAATGAGTTAGTTAACTAAATATGTTACTCACAGTGCTTTAGTATGGGTATCCAAAGTGCCGCCCTGGGGGCCATTTGAGGCCCCTACAACCTTTCATACAGTATTTCTGAATGTGGCCACCCTGGCTTTAGAATAAAAAGTAGCTTAAATTTAATGACAAATAAGTATGCTACCTGACATCATTTTAAAAAATGAACCACTTCATAAAAAATAATAAAGAAGGATGAATAGCAGCCAGCTAGCAGCTAACGTTAGGTGGGGATTCCACTGTCTGGACTTCTGCTGGATACTTGATTACATCCAACTAACTGCAACCCCCTAACCTCTGACCTTTTCCCTGAAAACTTACCATTGTGGAATTCCAATTTTGTGGTAACACTGTAATGTCTGTGAAGCTTTTATTGTAGATTGGCAATTTTTTGTGAAGCAGTTAACCGACTCATAACCCTAGATTTTTATCCCTATTTCATTTCATGTGTACGTGTTCCATCTCCAATATCCCTTAATGGGTCTGGGAAAACCGACAATAGAGGCCTTACAAATGCACTATTTGGCTATTTATCTTTATAAAAAAAATGCAATATTTCCCTTGTCATCCTGACCCAAATTGCACTGAGTGTCATGCTAATGAAGATGAGAGGAAAAATGGAGGTCGGGGTTAGCGCCAGGTTACACACGTCATCCACTTGCTCACGTCTCGACTTGTACCGTTTATTTTTTGCAGTAGAGAGATGCTTGTCCTGAGGGCCGGATTAAATTACACTGCGACCGACAAGGCTTCCGTGGAACACATCCATTGGGCTGCCGCACCGCCGTATTGGTTTAGTGGCCCGCGGCTTCATTGGCTATTGAATGATTCCAGCATACAGCTTCTCTGGCTACCACGGCGGATATTAAAGTCATCTAGCATGAAGTCGTCTGACATGTGATTTCCCGCCGCCATTGTGTCCAGCTCCAATGTCCATAAAAAGCAGGCGGGACGATGGCTGACAGATTGGACTGTCTCTTTGGTGGACAGAATGTAGAGCTGAAGGAAGATAGAGAGGTCGTTACATGATGGCAACGCCACATGTATGTTTCCCATGCATCTGCTATGTCTGTTTCTAGCATTATGGCTGCGCTCGCCGATTTAATCCTAATCATCCAGCCATAAAGACAACTATCCAACCAAAGCACTACACAGGCAGCATAAACGCTGTTATTCTCTCAGGTTACATTTGGACTTAATATGCCATTATTGTAAATATTCAAAAGTTAAGATGGTGGAAAAACATGAGAAAAAAAAACAGTGGCTTAGACTTGATTATCTCTAATCTTTCATCTCTAATCCTTTTAAAAGAGCACAACCGAATGCCGCAGCTGCAGAAAATCTGCAGCTAATCTTGTTTGTGTGCCACCGGCAGGTCTGCTGGCTTTGTGTTATGGTCATCTGAGTGTTAAATATTGTTTCAGGACACTCACCATTTGCTAGTGCGTGCTTATATGCTCGCTAGGTTTAATTAACAAGGTCACGTTCGGGCCAATTGTTGCTAAACAACAGGTGAGAAGAGTTGTAATAATGCAACTATTTCTACATCTGTGACGTGAAACTTTAGAAAATTGATAAATTATGCAGGATCGGGTATCGAGTCTCGAGCATCGATGTGAACCGGGACTAACGTTCCCATTCTCCCATTCAAATGTTTTCATTTCAATTGCTATTTTTGATACCTACTTCTCTGATTGGAAGACATACCAATATCAAAAAGAAGAAGACGTTTGGCTGAACTTCAACATTTGCAACACAATGGCATCATGCAAAGAATGGTTCACGACCAAAGTGATTGATGTTCACACATTCATGCCGCAGAAATAACATAGTATCTTGTCTCTGATGCGCTACGTTGGGCTTGCTTTAAGCAGTCACAATCAAGGAATTCATTTGCACAGTCTCTGTTAGCTCGGTTATCAAAGGACCTTCTCAACCCACACTACACACTTCTAGCCTTCAAAATAAGCTTTGGGCTATATCCTGTTTACATGTGATGAAAAAAACTACCTTACACCAACATTGAGGCAGCAAACAAAGTAGTATACTCCTTTTCAACATCTTCTGTAAAAGTGTAGTCCTGTAAAAAGAAACGTGAATCACATTTATATTCAAGTTGAAGGGCTTCTGCCGTGCAAATTTTATTACCCTGTAAAAGCATCAGACTTGAGAATCCTTAGGAACAAAATCAAAATGAAAATCTGAACCGGAATCAACCCGACAATTAAGTAAGTTAAGTAACAATATTAAGTAACAATTAAGTAACAATACAGTTAACAATACAGAATTTCCAAACTTCACTCCATCAAGTTATTATTAGTAGTATTATTTACTCTTATCTACCACATTGGGTAAAACAAATGTGAAGGTGACTATATGGGTGTTATTTCATGTCTCTAATAATGTTAAAAACCATATTTAGAAGGTCGTAAAAATGTTTTCTGTGAAAATATTTCACTAAGAAATAAGGAATCCTACTTTGCGGAGATTCACTTATCACGGTCAGTTTTGGAGCCAATTGACCACGTTAATGAGGGTTTACCGTATATGGTTTATGCACATCAACTTTAGACAGTAATGTAATGCTAGGAGTCCACCTATTGGAGTCCAATCTATGTGATTGGCACATAGTGGCATAATCAATGACCTACGTATCTTTCCAATTTACCAACAAGCATCACCCCTTCAAGCCTCATCTTATGATCCAGTACTAATGTTGCTCACATTCCCATTATGAAAGCCATGATAGGCAGTTACACCGAGACCTTGTTGCGTATTTGCCGACATTGTACGAGTGCATCATGTAACTTGGCTTAGCTAACAGAGAAAATTGTATGCATCATTAGCCGCACACAGCTGCAGTAGACACAAATATCAATGTGTCCTGAAGTAGAGGTCGCTTTACTTGAATGCACAAGGCAGACATTAGCCATAAATGCTGGCCTCGCGTATAGAAGTGAAAACAAGCTCATCTAAAGCGTTCATGGCATACATTATGTCTACTGACTGCTGCTTAGATTTCAATCAATAATTCCTCACGTACTAACCCGCTGGTCTTCATTTGAAGTCGAATGCATACATGTAATCTATGCATGCATAAACGGTCTTCATATCAGAATATCGTCCTTTTCTCCTCTCTCATAACACACCGATGAAAAATGTATTGTCAGTGGCATGATTGATTTGCTCTCTCGTTTGTGGATTAGAATTAAGACGTCAAAGCGCTTCTTAATGATGTTTTTCTGCCCCTCCAATTGGCTGCAAGATTTTGAGAAGTGATTTTTGTTGCATCTGAAGAAATTAAATAAGACATGTCTTTCTCTGCAGCGATAAACAAGAGAGATTAATCAACTCTAGCAGGACATTGAGAATGTAGTCAGATGGAGGTCATCCTCTTTTATTTGTTTAATACCAGGCTACTTTGCAAACATTTCATTCATTCATTCATTTTCTACCGCTTTTTCCTCACAAGGGTCGCGGGGGTGCTGGAGCCTATCCCAGCTGTCTTCGGGCGAGAGGCGGGGTACACCCTGGACTGGTCGCCAGCCAATCACAGGGCACATATAGACAAACAACCATTCACACTCACATTCATACCTATGGACAATTTGGAGTCGCCAATTAACCTAGCATGTTTTTGGAATGTGGGAGGAAACCGGACTACCCGGAGAAAACCCACGCATGCACGGGGAGAACATGCAAACTCCACACAGAGATGGCCGAGGGTGGGAATTGAACCCTGGTCTCCTAGCTGTGAGGTCTGCGCGCTAACTACTAGACCGCCGTGCCGCCCGCAAACATTTCATGTGTTTTCTTTTTTGAATGAATGTTCTAAATACATATTCCAATCAGCACCGCTTATCTTCATTGAAGATAGGAAAGTTCATACATTTGAACGTAAGAATAAGCTCTAAAGTTGAATTACTGTGATGTCACACCAACACGGGAGCTTCAGATCACATTTTGTGTCTGAATTTCAGACTTGTAGGCAATATATTTCTGTCCCAGCAGGGGGCAACAGTTTTATTTTCCTCCGATCGGCAGCAACAGCTTGGATATGAAAAGAAGACAGAAGTTGCAGAAATGCCCGCAGACAGAGGGAAATGGTGACAAATCCAGCAGAGACAAAAGTACATGCAGTTTACACTGGCACAGACTTTGTCTGGCTGTGAATCTGTGGGTGTCGCAAAGGATGGGACATGTTGGTGAGGCCGTTGTTGTTCTTCTATAAATAGGTAATCTGTACATATTTCAAACACATGCAAACATCTGGAAAGAGATGATTATTTTGTGTTAAGTTTTGTGTTATATACTAAATCTGTTCCGATGTTTGAGATGTCGCTAAAACTAAAAGATGGATGTCGCCGTTCTGCTTGGATTTGCTTCTCTGCAGAAAAAGCTCATTTTCTCTGTTTTTCGGTCAAAATCTGGTGTTTTCACTGAAACCACCTTATGTACTAGTGCTGATTCATAAAGACCTAAAAAGGCTAGAAACAAACTCTTTTTTTCTGATGAAAGAATAGGGTCTAAAGTTTCTTTACATAGTTTCAATGTTTAGGTAGTCCTAAAACACAATATTCTGTCGGCCTTGAAATTCAGCAAAAATGCCCAAAACATATTATATTTACAATTTTTATTGAAATGTTTTATTGACTGTCTTTCTCTGTAGCTAACAAATTGTATCTGACAAAAAAAAACTGCTTAGTAAGCCTTCATCATTCATTCATTCATTCATTCAGGGTCGCGGGGGTGCTTTAGGGTGCTGCCATCCCAGCTGCGTTACTTGAAAAATAAACTGCACACTTCATGACAGGTGTATTTTTATGCAACATTTATATTTCTATGTGTCGTGGGTAAACCTGTTTGTGGCACTATACAAAATTGTAAACATACCAAATATGGAGCAAAATGTGATGATTTATCTGCGGAGCTCGCAATAAATGCTCCAAATCAGTAGTCAATTTTAAACATAATTAGTAACGTAATCATAAAAATGATCAAAATGACGTACATACAGTACTAGTGCATACAACATTGGCACTCCAGCAAAAGGCAGCATTAGTGGGTGACTGAGATTCTTAGACAGACAAGCCAGATAAGCGAGGACAGCAGGAGCACTTCTCAGTTCAGAGATCACAGAGCTGCGGCGGTTTAAGTGAAAGCCATCTTCCCAGAATGCTGATGCAAGCATGTTTATGGACACAATCTTGTATTTGAGTTATTTTAATCTGAAAAGGGGGCAGGAATCCAATACCACAGCAGCAGATAAGTGAGCCCAGTTGAGAAGCTACATGATGTGGTCAGGTGCTGACACTCACAAGTCACAACATTAGGTACACTTGAGAGGTGTGTTTGAAAATATGCCTTGAAGGGAGAGTTGGGATTTTTTGAGGTGATGTTGTATGACATCCCCATCAGCAGTATAGTGCATCAACAATGTGTTTCAGAGTGTTTACATGCGTGGATGACAACCGCAGAGCTAAAGTGACCCCACCAACTCGCCGGAACTACTTTCTTAAACACCAAAAACTGACCAGAGCTCAGCTCACGGGACGAAAAGGGGCATAGGTCACGGTTGATGCACTACACTGCTGATGGGAAAGTCATACATCTTCATATATACAAAATCCGAACATCCCTTTAAGCACAGAATGGTCAGCGGAAATTACTCTAAAATTGCTTATCCTTTTATTAATTATTATTTTAAATCGGCTATTTAATCAACTTACGGGAGTCTTAATGGCCATACATGTGGCCTCAAGTTGATTCGCCGTTGTCACCGCTGCCTACCACAGTAGGCAGTTAGTTCTAAAAAGATGTTTCTATAACAATGTATAACGCTTTGCAGCCTTGTTGTTATTGTGGAATAGCGTTTAGAAGACATTATGTAAACAAGACATGACTTACTCTCTTCCTTCCTGTGTACTGGCAGATTAGTTTTGTTTTTCTAAATGTGTTTCTACTGTACTTTAAGACAAATGCTTCTTGTTAAGGTGTTCCCTTAAAGAAGTCGTCAGTGGAAAAAGTCATTGCAAAGGACGGAACTGATGTGAGCGTCCATCTGTCTCTCGTTCTGTGAACTTGCCTCATCCATTGTTGTCTTGGAAAAGAAAACAAACTTATAGTATAACTCGGATACCATTAACATCCAGCAGCAACACAACATTTTGGCATGACTGCTATTTTAATGACCTTAACAATCTACCACGAGAAGTGTTTTGAACAATGTAGAACATACTTACAAACAATGTAGAACATTTTTTAAGCAAAGTTGAGGAATCATGTCAAGGACCTCTTAAGGAGGTGCTGTTTTGACACTTTAATGGGGTTTTTTATTTCACCACACGCTTGTTATTTTGGTTGCATCATGCTGCAACATCCTCAATCCTTAACTACCAAATCTCTTTTATGTGTAGTGTAAACACTTTTTACTATTGTACCATAATACAAAATGGCATTTTCCAAGATGTTAATTAGTTTGAAAAAGCGGCAAGCTGATATGCAAAATGCAACATCAGACGGGCTGACTATTAATACCAATAACACACACTGAAACCTGGAAATATTTAAATTATCACACAGCTGCCATCAGACATTCATCTGCACTGCATGTTTGATATAGGATTTTTTTTGGACTAATTACATGGAAAAGCAATGATGCCAAGACACTACCTCAAACTTAGTGTCCAATCAGATCTAAATCCATCCTTATACTTCTTATAGCCACTAGAGGGCAGATTTGCATGGGATTGTTATCACATCCGGCATAATTTAAATTGTATTTTGTAAGTATTATAATTCATTTCTCAATATTTATATGAGGGAATTCCGGTTTATAGGCGATTTGCCATGCAAATTACTGTCAATCTGTGGAGAGTCTGTTTTGTTAGCACTGTAGGAGGCTGGCTAATAGTGACAAAGAGCAGTCACCGTTCCATTGGCAACACAAAGAATGGAACCTGAGTGTCATCTATTCACATGAAGAATCAAGGCTGTCATTGGCATTCACGAGTGAGATGACAGCATGTTAGTTATGTGATTCAAAACTTCACGCACGTCTGCTTGTGCTGCATGCCGTATACAGGTGACGTATGAACGCAGATGCATGCTGTCTGGAGTACATTATTATAATTCTGATAGATGGAGGGACAGACGGGTGTTCTACCGCAGATATCATGTTCATTCTTTCCTCTTCACCTCAAACACAACCATAGACACACATGCAATAAGTTGCTTATTGCTTATTTCCCATAAAATTGTTGTTAGTCATCATACTTATCGATGCACACTTGCACAGTCTTGCACATTCAGCCACAACAACAATATTTTGATTCTTGGCTATGGTAGACTTAAGAGCAGCGATGAAGCATTATTGCTGGGATTTATTGTGTCCTGGATGCTTTCAGAAGTTCCAACTCCATCTCATGCATGTAAATCATCACAGGGGTATTTATTGTGATTTGAATATGAAAGCGTGAATGTGTTGAAGGAGCTCTGTTTGGACCAGTGATGGTCAAATTACGGCCCAGGGGCCACATCCGGCCTGCTAGCTGTTTAAATACGGCCCGTCCGTATTTTTCAGTGCTTCTGAAAAAAGGGACACAAGCACATATAAGCAGATTGCATGACACTTTCACAGATACAGTAATTCCAGGTGGACTGAATTATATGTATAAAATATGTAGTCTGGTCCCCCGTCAACTTTGTCAAATCAATCAGTCCCGCGAGTCAAGAGTCTACATATTATGCTTTGGTCTGAGCATTGCTTTAAAATTACGAGGGCGCTAGAAACTGCCACATTTTATGACAAATATTTGATAAGACTCAGATGCCTCTAAAATCAGTAGTTTTCTTGCTTTGATCCCCAAACGAACCCTTATTTTTAATATGATTCTAGGCTGGCGTGAATTTTGTACCAAAAAAAAGGGCGGATGCTAACTGAGGTTGCACTGGAAATAATAATTTGTATCAAAAATACAAAATTTGAAGAAGAGCTTACTAAAATTGTGACCTCTATCCCTAACTTACTCTGGTGGGATATGATAATTCCTTAAAAAGTGCCTCCTCTACAAGTTTGGGGTTTATTCTCCTTTCGTTTCTTTCTCCCTTGTTATTGGCTTGACCTCTTCACCTTGTCAACAGCAGCTCAAGTGATAACTTTGGTTTGCCAGAAGCTACAAGATGTTGGGAGACGTTCATGTTTCCACAGCTGCCTAACTCCAAGTCCTTTTATTTTGCCTACTTCATCATTCCCCTCCTATTGTGCGTTCACCGCAAGTAGCATCTGCTTAATGGGCCTCAGCACTGTGGAAGTTCTTCCATCTTCCTTCTTTTGCACAGCTTGCAGACAAGCACAAGTATGCATGTAGATTCAAGGTGATCATCTGTACTTGGAGCTACAGTATGAGAGAGAGAGAGAGAATCAGCTTGTGGTTCTACCAGCAAACTATCTCATTAGTAAATGGAAATGTACAGAAAAAAGAAGTCTGCAAGGAAACATCTTGTGTGTATTGGTGCTCTCTCTTGGACACTGGTTTATTTAAACCCAGACTCCTGGAATCTGCAGTTCCTAAACAACAACCCGGCATTTTTTCAAAGCCAAAACCAACATGCTGTTCTTTCTCCTGTGAGCTGGCACAGCCAGCCGATTCGGAATGTTCCGCATTGTTCTCTTTAACCCGCACTATGCCAACTATCAAAAGAGCTTCAGCAGAAAAATGCCATTCTTACAAACATAACAGCAATGTGTTTTGACTGACATGGTCACAATTCATCCTACATGGCACGGTGGCATGTAGGATATGGCCCCTATGAATAGAATACTTTAATTTCTGAGGCGACATTTCGACACTTCGAACCTGTGGCGTATATGGCAATGCAGCTAATTTCTGGCTCAAATCTCCTGGCGTCTCACTGTACTGTATAATTCCAACTAATATTTAAAGTACTGGTACCATACTTTAAATACGGTACCACTCGCGAGTCAGTGAGAAAACGTACAAGCTATCAGTGAAATCATGACAAGCTTGTCAACTCATTGGAAATTGCAGGAAGTCATTACTCAGTACAACAGTGTGACTCATGGTGTCATCTGACAAAGAACACTAAAATACTCAGACAGCAGCTTAACACTCAAAACAAAATATATATACTAATATAACTTAAAAAAAAACAATTTTAACATTTTCCCATAATGCATGGTATCCAAGCAAAACATTCAAAGCAGGACAAGTGGCATAGAAAATGAATGGAAGCTACAGCAATGTTGCCTCTGTCCACCGGTGGGAGGCAGAGGGGACATCATTTCAGCCAGAGCAGGCACCATTACTTAATTAATTTAACCATTAATTCAAAGTAATAAATTATAATCATTTGATCTTTTTCAAACATGCTATAAAGAAAACAGAAAAAATGTAAGAAAAAAGTTTATATGCAAAAACCAAAAAAGCGGATATATTCTTTAAATCCTTGTAGTTCAAAAACGGGTAGGAAGACCCGAAGGAACTATTCGAGGTGAACTCTTCCTGAGGCATGACGTTTATGAGAGTGGAAGCTGTTTGGGGAAATGTGGCCATTTCATGTGGTAAATTAAGAAAAACAGAAGTAAAACCAGTTTGATTATTTCAGTTTTAGTCAGAACTCCTACCGTGTTCACGTTGGTGCCACACCCTAAAGAACTGCAGATGCCTGATGTGGAATTATGTGTAAATGTCGACATTAGTTGTCATCGCTAACGCTAGCAAAGCCTGTGAAAAATTCAAAAGGCTAATTTTTAGCGTTATTAGTCTCGATGTAGAAAATGATTCCTCTGAATGGAATTAGTGCAACCTTTTGGGTTTCCAACCAGTGCAGAAGAGTGTCTGGTTGAATTTCCAAAGGACTGGTCAAGGAAATGTGTTTTCCAGATAACATTACAGATGCAATAAGGCTTGGCTTGGTGTGTGTGATTGAAACAATACAGCACCTAAGCCGCTTTGAGCCCACCTGTTTGTTCTGCCGTAATTGGATTCTGCTTCATTCCATTTGCCTTAATGCTGATGCATAATGCAGCGTACTGCAGGGAGCGGCCATTACCAGCTATGGGCTTCAAGAAGTAACCCGATCCAGCATCCATACCGACCCACCCCCTTTCTTCCCTCCTCCTGCCCATCTCTGAGACACCATTCCAGGGCTTGTGTTCCTCAAAGCTCATTCTGGACGGATTGATGGTAGAGGCTTTTGGGCCTGATGGGAACCAGAATAGCAGGTGTTGATGTTAGAGCCCACAAGAACAATAAGCCGGCCCTGTGCAGCATGTTAATCCAAAATAAACAGGCTCAGGCACTGGGCCGTTTGGGCTCAGGGCGGACGGATCCTCATCAGAGTATGAGGTTCCGCTAACAAGACAGGCATGTGGAGCCAAAGCGTCATCTTTCCTTTGTAGAGGCAACAACACATCCCAGTCATGTGGAGCATCCCAGACAGCCGCACATCCGGGCTTAGCAAGTGGACTTTTCCCACAATCCCTGAATCAAAGCCAAGAGCGGCTTGCCCCCATTTACTGTATAGGAAATAATCAAATTATTGTATTCATATTTTAATATATTTTGTGGCTTTGTTTAATATCATAATTTAGCAAATATAATGAATTATCTATTTGAATAAAAACAATTCTATATCATTTAATAAGCAAAAAGATGTATACATTTGCATTTCAAAGTAGTTCTATATAATCAATCAAATGAAATTCAGTACATCATATAAATGGTTTAAATCAAATATTTAAATATAATTATAGAATATATTGTAAAAAAAAGTTGCATTTAAATAAATATTTAAAAATAGTATTATACTTGTAATGCTATAACTAGTAACATACAACCTATATTGAATATAAGAAGAATATTGTTTAAATATTATTTTACCACTTTTAATGGAATAATAATTAATGGAATATCTTAACATTTTGGGAGAATATATTTCATTGAATCATATCAAGCTGTTATGGACAAATCAATTGTATGCACATTACCGATTGCACCTTCCACCTTAATTCTCCATCTTTTTTAAGACCTTTTAAACAATTGTATGCTTCCAACTTTGTGGGACGTTTTCACCTCATGCATGGATCATTTAAAGAGCCCTCTTGTTATGTTTTTGTAACATATTAACTGAAGAATATGTGTTATATAAATAAGGCAGCAGCTTCCTTGCACTATCATGACAGAGACTCCTACACATGCTCTGGAACCTTTTCGCCGCCGCCATACTTCTTTCTCATGAGCAGCTGCTGTCCCTAAGTAGCTCGTGTCGATGGCCATGACTCAACAACGACGATGGTGATGATGATGAAGATAAGACATCTGGAGGCTTGGCGTGTGTGCATGTTCGTTACCTATCGTGTGCAACAGTGGAAGGATCTCAAGGTTCATTAGCGTGTCGTCGGCTGCAGAAATAACGATAATCAGGCCTCGCCTTACCGGCTGTGTACTGTGGGGAAAAAAAAGCATCTTGAACTCCATTCACCTCCCGTGCATGCTGACACGTGACCGAGGAGCAGATAAAAGCTGATGTAGCGGCAACATTAACGCTAACAGAGCGGTGGTGAGGGATAAAGCCAGCGAGGAGGAGGCTTGATGAGCTGTGGAAATTTATAGAAATCGTTTGATACGAAACGTCTGCAAGATCTTCTATTAAATTAGAAATGTGCAAATCAGCAGGAGATTTTTACCCATAAGCATCAGGAACTGAAAGAATTCTTCATCAGCGCACTGATTTTTGTGTGTGTTTAATGCAAGGTCCTGACACAAAGCACTGTTGTGTATTTTTACTATCCTTCATCGTGATGGATGCACACATTGTGCCCTCGCCGCTCTCCGACTGACATGTGTTTGATCCCCCCCATCCTCATCTTACAGGAGACAACACCTGGTGCCTCACTGCATGACCATTAGTGGACGACACGCACACACACACACACACACACACACACACAGAATCACAGAATCACAGAAGGGATTTTAAGAGCATTTCATACAGCCTCTTGTCACAGCTCAGCAATTTACACATACTTGCATTACGTACTGTACTATACTGGACAGAAAAAAATCACTAGTTTTTTTTATTATTTATTAAATTTTTACTTATCTGGATTTTGGATGCATTTTTTTTAAATTTTTGAACAATAATTAAATACTTTTTTGTTGTCTAAATGAACCGCTGGTTCAAAACTTTGCTTTCTTTATTATATTAATTATATTAAATAACTAATAGAGTTGTAATTTCACAGTCAGAATTTTACCAGAATAAATAACATAAAAATAATTCATAAAATAAAGTCAACATTTGACGGAGAACGTTTCAGAAAAAAATGTTTTTTTAGAATTATTAAAGAATTATTAAAATATTATACATTTGATACGGGAAAAAACGGGAAAAAATATTGCAGTAAAACGTACTAACTTTACAAGATTAAAATAACAATTTTTTTAGGAGTTTTCATATTAAATTTTTCATTTTTTCATAAACATTTTCATATTAAAAGAAAAAAAGGCTTAATTTTCCAATAATTAAGTTGTAATAGTACAAGATGTAAGTCATCATTTAATTATAATAAATTTGTAAGATTTAACTCATGATTTAATTATAATACATTTTTCATATTACAAGGAGTTAGTTAGTTTCTAAAAAATAATGTAAAAATTGTATTACATAGCTATTAATCAAGGATGAAGATATTATTATAAAGTTGTACTATTAATAGCAACATGTCTTATACTGTTTAAGGTATTTTAGTTTTAAAGGGGACCGATTATGCTTTTTCCACTTTTCTGACCTATAAATGTAGTTAGAATGCTGTATTCTCGTGTTAAACCATGCCAAAGTTTCAGATAAAGATTTGGAAGTTAGCCCTGAAGGAAGGGTTCTGTTTCAAAAGGAGTGGGCATGCCCGGTGGAATAAATTAAAACAGATTGTTTTGGCAGGAAGTACAAATGAAAGGAAATACAGCTGGAATAGGTGCAGATTCTGGAAGATCTAAAACGATGCCTGTTCGAGTTATTGTGTGTAGCTGCTCTATAGGTCCATAACTCCATACAAAGGGTCGAAAAATAAGCATAATATGTCCCTTTTAAGTACTATGGTTAGTTTGTATGTATGTATTTCTTTTTACCTAGTGTGCGTGTGACGTATCATGCACTTCCATAATCCCCTCTTCCACTTTGCATGTATTTTTCAGCCTCCACCGTGGCTGAGAACGGGAAGAAAACCTGCCTGAAGCTGAAAGTTTTCGTCCGACCATCAAGTAAGTGCTGTGCGAGGCTTTGTAAACGGATCCCGTTGAAGTCGACAATTTGTGTCTGAGATGAGGCTTGTGCTCACTGTGCCGACATGCCGCTTTCATTTGTCTCACAAAGTGCTGCTACTCGCTAAGAAGATGTTTATTAAAAACACGCACACACACACACAAACAGGACAAAACATCATCTGATTGTTGCCATGAGCTTTGTTGCTTGACAGGGGCTGAGAGGGGGCCTTCAAATGTCTATCTGGCGTTTATGTACATCTAATAATGATGATTTCACTCTCCCTATCTTCTGTTTGTAGACAGCTGTGTGAGAACTATAGGTGTACATGACCGTGTTTTTGATGTAAACGACAAAGTAGACAATACGTTAGAACCACGAGGTTAGTATGGCTTCCTGCTTTTTGTTTTTTGATTCTACTTCATTCATTTGTCTTGTCTTCTCCTCTCACAGCCCCGCATGATGCTCATTTACTCACGCTGCTCGTACGCCTCTCCACATGTTTCTTCTTCTTCGCATCAAACACGATATCACACTTACAGTAATAAGTGTTGAAGTGTGTTCAACACATAAGTGTGTTCCTTGAAATGTTCTGAACAAAACTGAAACTACAGTATATTCATTCATTCATTCATTTTCTACCGCTTATCCTCATGAGGGTCGCTGGAGTCTATCCCAGCTGTCTTGGGGCGAGAGGCGGGGTACACTCTGGACTGGTGGCCAGCCAATCACAGGGCACATATAGACAAACAACCATTCACACTCACATTCATACCTATGGATAATTTGGAGTCACCAATTAACCTAGCATGTTTTTGGAATGTGGGAGGAAACCGGAGTACCCGGAGAAAACCAACACATGCAGGAGAACATGCAAACTCCACACAGAGAGGGTGGAATTGAACTCGGGTCTCCTAGCTGCGAGGCCTGCGTGCTAACCACCCATCACCGTGCAGCCAACTGCAGTACTTTATTTAGTCTTGTAGTTGCCGTTGTCAGATTTTTTCATTTGACATGGAAGGTGTGGAATTTCAGATTTTTTCCACTTTTCAGGGAAACAGCCTTGAGAGTCTTCCACCAGTTGATAGAGTTTGGTGCGGTGCCCGGTAGCCGAAACAACCTTAGCATTGTTGGCACCCTCCACACAGTGGTACACGACCTACCAAGCACAGCTAGACCCGCCATAGTTTGTTGATTGTTTACTATAGCAGAAACGTGCTTATGTGTTACATTTTAGATGATAGATTTTGCTAAGTTTCCCTACAAAAATAAAAACACTAATAAAGCCTTAATATGATGCAAACTGCAAACCCTAATGATTAATTCTGACCTTGGTTGATAGCTGCATTGCATATGGATATGTCAAGACAACATGCGGACGTGACTGATGACCACCTTCCTCTCCTTGCTATCCTCTCCTATCCTTGCATGCCTCATTCCTCCACTACGCTTGCCTAAAGAAGCTTATTAAAACATTAGCTATGCCCCGCAACACACATTTCTGCTCTAAAGCTTTGTTATGTCTGCTTTAACGAACCCTTTGCATGGTCCAGCTTCTTTCCCCGGCTCATAGGAGGTGTCCACTTAGCAGGGAGAATAACAGTGTTATATAGCAACTCAAGTTCATATGGCAACTCAGACTCCACTAATCCACCAAATGTCTAATAAAGCCATTAATGTGTACCAGTAATCCCTAGAGAAAAGCTTTAAACAACTAAACGCTTGATTGGTTTGTTCTGCTTGTGATATTGAAATGTATTTTTACACCCTGTTGCTTTTTCCTTTTACAATCTTTTAGACGACACAAGCCACGAACCAGCCGAGCCCTCCCGAAGCGAGGAAACGAACGCATCTCCGCGCCTGCCGATATCGAGTCAACTTGTGGCGTCACTGCTGCTCTGCCTGGCAGCACTCTTATAGCGCCCCCGCCTGTCCCGGAGGGGCACATTTATTACACCCAGCGTGGCCTGAATGAATCTGCCCGAGGTTGCAAAGAAAGGGGGGGCGGGATTTTGCAGGTGTTTGCTTGATTGGACATCCCAAGGAATCTCTGTCACCTCCGCCCCCTGACAAAGTTTTAAAGATGTGAGTGGTGGGGGAGAAAAGCGGGGGATATGGCGCCCCTTTTTTTGTTGCAAACCTAAGATGCCAAATCCTGTTGTTTTTTTACTTTTGACACTTGGTGTTTTTCCCTTAACAGCGTCATGGTTCATCATTGCAGTACACACACAGATACGGACTCAAGTCTCTACAATTCTTACCAAGTTGTGTTCAGTAGCAGTAGGAAAGTGAAGACTGTAGCGCTTAGGGAAGGACTTGTACATAAACAAGTAGCTAGCTGTCTTGAGACGTTGCAAGAAGCAGCTGTGTCGGGATTATCGATCCAGCAAATGAGAGATGACAAAAGAAGTGTAATTAATTGAAGTCAGGGTGCCATCCAAGTCGTTCATTGTGCAAAGATTGAGCACATTTTTATTATTTGGGAGGGGGCGGGTGGGGGCTTTTTATGACAGTTCTTGTGTTTTTAGAATTGCATGTCGGGCCAGATCAATTGCTCTTGCGGTCCGTATACGGCTCTTGGCTGGAGGTTGGCCACCCTTGGTTGAAGCAGGAAACCACAGCGGGGGGGAGGGGATTGTATGCGGCCTGCACTTTAACCTTCTGATCCCCACGGCACTCAGTAAGATGGTGGAGGATCAGCTGTTGAGTGAAATCGATTTTTTAATATTGTTTCTCCCTGAATGTTCTGAACTCCTGCTTCCATGACAGTTCTCCTACTGAAGAGGAGTTGCCATCGGGTGGATGTAGCTGACACTAACTCACCCACACCCAATGGATAGGACACTCAGCAATCAGTTCATCGACAAATTGATTATTATGCCTGTCACTAGTGAAAAATAAAAAGCGAGCCGTTTACGTTCATAAAACGGAGAAATTCAAACTCCCACCTGGAGACAGGGGATCGATGTCTTTTAGAAGTCGCAATTTCACGGCGGCGGTCACACTCATTTTGTGTTTAGCGAGCTGGACAAAGAACTCTGCTTTGTTCTGGCAGTCCTTCTCCTTGCCAGCTTGCATATTCAAATCCAAAGATTTGAACTTAACGCCATAATGATAGAGAACGAAGAGAAGACTAATAGCAGCAGCTTCTACAGCACTGAGGCATTGTTGTGTTTACTTGCTTCAATAGCACTTACAATCAATGATATCGTCCCTGTGTAAGGACGGTCATCTTCATTCGGCTTCAACTTCAATACCAAGAATCCTCCCAATGAAACAACTTCCTGTCAGAGACCTGTGTGCTAACAAAAAAAACGTATGTCCAGCCTGGGCCTCCTAGTGTTACTGGTTTAAGTGACTCTTTAATGAGGTTCAAAATGACAGGCATGCGGACCCCATGTTGCGGCAAGGGGGAGTTATTTCTGGTATTAAAAATAGACAGCGGAAGCCTTGAAGGAAGGGGGAAGGGGGCAAGGGAGGAGGGTCTCATGAGTAGGGGTGTAGATTTCATCCATGGGGGGTTTTTAAGGCACCAATGACCTTGCTGTTTGAGTGAAGTGGTGAATGAAATAAATGGAATTCCAAGGGAGGGGTCCGGAGACACGTGAGGTAGAAGAGCGTGGAGAAAAATCCATAATTGCAATTTTAACATCAATTCTGGAAGAATCACAAAAGTGTGTTGAAGTACGAAGGCGTGTTAGAGCCACACTACATAGGACAAATATCTTATGCTGTCATAACAACATAAGAATAAGTTGTAATGTTCTGGGAAAAATATCTATATTATTGAAGGTTGTATTTTTTAATAAAAATGTCTAATAAAGTGGTGCTTTTTCCAAGACATGACAAGAAAAACAGTTGCATCTTTCTCAAAAAAATAAATTAGGACTTAATTTTTGTAATATTTTTACATTTAGAACTTTATTCTCTTTATTCCCAAAATATTAAAACAGTTTCTGTAATATTCTGACATTTTGTACAGGAAAAAATGCTTTTTCCTTGTGATTGTGACTATAACTGACTTTTCTCATCATAGTCCACTTCAAGTTCATATTTAAGACGCCTACAAGTTATCAATCCTGCAATCAGCATCATTATTTTTATTATTGCGACATTTTTCTTGTAACATTACAACTTTATTCTCATAATTGTACTTTTTTTTGTTTCTTCTCGAGGTGGCCCTAATACTCCTTCGTAATGTGTCTGCCTTCCTCCCCATGCAAAACCGCCTTTATCTTTGCCATTTGTCGTTGTTGTTGGGTTTTTTTGTGTTTTTTTTTTTTTTGTAGCGCTGTCTGTGTGGCTTTGCAGACCATTTATTGAATAATCCGAATGAAGGCTTCTCGGCAGATCAACAGACCTTATTATCGCAAAACCAGCTTCAAGTTGACTCTCTGCCTCTTACTTAAGTTGGTTTTTGCTTCGATCACCGCGTTTTATTGCGTACACAGCCTAACCTGGGAAATGAGGATCAACTTTAAAAAGTGGATACTGTGTATCCTGAGGTATTCAACCATCAAACATGTAGTGGTAGCTTCTCGCGTCTGTTTTGTACCTTCTGGAGGACAAAAGAAAAAAAAATAATTGTTAAAACTGTATAATTGTTACTGTTATGATGATGATGATGATTAAGACTATTATTATTATTATTATTATTAGGGAGGACTCCTTGTTGTAAATAGTGTTTGATATTAAAGTATTAATTTGGTTATGTCTTTTTCTAGAAAAAAAAAGAAAGAAAAATAGAATCTGGTAATATCTCTGGGTTTTGTTGAGTGCTTTGAAACAATGCATTGTGCTGCAATCCTCAATGCCCAAATGAAGCTAATATTTCGACGTCGGAGCTCTACACACATGCCATTGGACAGACCACAACCTACGCCTTCTTCAGGAGGATGCTTTGGACTTTCTTGGACGCCTTTTTTTTTTTTTTGCCTTTAGCGTGGGGAAGCATGAGACAAGAAGTGGACAGTTTCATGATGTGGCATGCGCATGAACTTAATGACATGTACGGGGGGGGGGGGTGTTTTGCTTATTTTCTTTACAGTGTTTTAGGTTGTTTTGTTTTTTTAGCTCATATTGTGCATTATTTTGCATCCCTGGAATCGGAGTGATGTCACAGAGCCTTGTAAGTGCTGTACAAAAACACCAAACATTGTGATGTTGCAGTGGGGTACGGCCATGTTGTTTTTTTTTATTCCTTGAGAAAGACTTGACTCTCTACTTTGCTCTTTGGAGGAGTGCATACAGAGGGAGTGCATACATGGACGTGAGTTTTACAAAAGCGTGACTTTGGTGTGTGTGTGTGTTTCTCATGTGGTGCTGCCGCCGTAAATGGGAAGCGACTCCCCTCTTTTTTGGCAGCCGAGAGCGTTTCCCATGCCTTAGACGCTCTCCGCCATTGTGCTTTTACAGGTCAAACAAAACAAGCCCTTCACTTCTCTTAGCCCCTTTTTTAATAACCCTCAACCCTCCTCCTATCTGGCCTCCATGTTGCTCATTTAAGAACAATCCCGGACTCCCTTCCTCCACAATAAGCAGGGGTCAAAGCATACCGCCAGGCCGTGTGGCCCTGGTTCATTTTAGTCTTCTCGTGATTGTGTCGCATCCACCACATCACATCCCACGCTGTCCTTCCTCTTTGTACCCTGGCCTACTTTGTCATCGGTGGGCAACAATTTCCAAACCTGCTCTTTTACAGTATATAAACAACGGAAAAATTGATTTAAAAAAAAAGTATCTGTATTTGTATATACACGTGTCTGAGCATCTATGAGTAATACAATAAAATAGAAAAACATTACCATGGTGATTTATGATGGGGTTTTTTTTACACTGTAATACTTTTATTCAGGGATGTATTATTCTGGGTAATGAATGGAAAAGCTCCCATTCCACCAGTCAAGTACAAGAGGTGTCCAAACCACTGAGGGCCATATCTGAAAAATCAAAGAATGCGGGGGCCACTTTTACATACTATTGTAAAACCAACCCATGTACATAGGTAGATTTTTATATCTGCATTTTAAGAAAAGCAACAACCGCAATCTCAGCTTTGTGATATCAGTGATAGATTACACTTTGTTGCTGTTTTTTTCCCAAATATTTCAAATTCCTTCTTGGATATTTTTTTTCTTTGAACTTTATTACCATATGATTTGATACTATTATGTATTACTTATTAATCTTTCAATGTTATGCTGTTTTTTTCTCTTAATATTTAGTATTTATAAAAATAAATACAGGGTTTTTTTTGCATTTTTGTTGTTTTTTTTCAGTTTTGTAGTGATCGTAGTAATAGTATTTGTTATTGCTGTTATATTTTTCACTCCAAAACTTCACATGGTAGTCGTAATCAGTATTATTTATAGTATACGATTTATAGTATGTATACTATATAATTTATTATTGCCATTTTTCACACGTAAACTGAAAAAACTACAGCAAAAATGGGGAAAAAAGAACAGTAACAGAAAAGTAATATTAAAAAAAATTGCATAAAATTGAAAAAGTAAAGGAAAAAAGTGAGAATATGGGAAACATAAAACAAAGAATACATTTACAATGTTATGATACAAAAATGTTTTTGTACTTTTATGAGAGAAATAATAAATACTATTACTGGAATTGGGATTCAAAATAGAGAAAGAATGCTCTTTATCCTAGCCCCACTAAGTGGTTGACACCCCGCAAATTGTTTCCAGCATAAAAACGCCACTGATGCTAATATATATGGTGATTGAAAGCATGTGCTGGCGTCTGTTAGGCCATTAAATCAAATGCTCATCAGCAAAAGATTCCACCTAATCGAGAGAATGAACAAACTCCTGTGACACTCAGTCATCATTATGTCTTAGCGTGGACACACACACACACACACACACACACACACACGTGTTTCAGTATTGATGCCAAGCCATCCACAGGTCTCCTAAGACAGACTTAAGAGGGCCAGCGTCCATCCATCAGGATCAGAATAAGACTTTCCCTTTGCTGGGCCGCTAATGAGGACACCTAATAACCTTCTGCTGGACCCCATCAGCGCTATTTAGCGTCACCGTCCATTATCTCTACTAATTAGACTGAGAGCCATCTCACCTAGAGGGCCAAAGTAAAGGGGGATGACGGCCCCCTGGTAAGCCACTTGGACCCCAGCGATGCTAATCTTTTAGGGAGGTGCATTAAAAGTGGAAGGAAGGGCTGATTAAAATAACACTAAAGGGGTACAAGTGCATCTTCTTCCAGGCGAGGATGGAGCATACTTGTGTTTTTTTTTTTTTTTAACGCCCAAATGACACACAGGAAGCGAAGCTCTCCGATGACTTTCCTAAAATGTGGAGGCTTTGGAAGACTCGCTTTATGCAAGAAGACACTCGACATGATGAGCCAATTAGCCTCAAGTTGTTCTTCCTGCTGGGAGTTGTGGAGATGCAGGTGTGTGTGGAAAGACAACCAATGTGCTGCCAGTCATTACGTGGCTGCAAATCATAGCTTGATGTCAAGATGTCTCCTCCATGTACCATCAAATTATGATCACAATGAAGGAGCCAGAGTGCTCCTCTGTGCCATTCTGAAAAGGACACATCAAGGTTCTCTTTCAAGCAATTTTTTTTTTTTTTTTTTTTTTAGTCGCGTTCAGTTGTGTTTCCATGCAAACGCTTGGTTTGACTGACGGTTCTGCATGATGTCTTCACTTCATCGCTCCAGTGGTGTGAAAAGGTCATAAATTACACATAACAGTATGCCGCCCCTATTTATGAATAGATATTCAAGTGATAGCACTGGTGGTAGGCTTGGGAAGGGGTGTAATATTTAAAAGGCCTCCAAGCCATATCAACTTCGTCAACCTGGTATTTATTGCGGGGGGAGGGTGCTTATCGCGCCAGAAATAACCCATAAGCAAGGTATATTTTACAGTCAGGACATAATTCAAGGTCAGAATGTATGATTATTTGAAGGAGACATCATGACAGAGTTGGAAAAAAAAGCTAAAAAAAAAAACATATCAAGGGGGATGGAAACTGCAATCATTTGGCACTTTCTGGTAAATTTTCAGGATAAATTTGGGAAATGCTTAAAATTAAAACAAAATGTAATACATGGCGGTTCACCTTTTGCAGAATATTTTTGTGCTTTTTTTAATATACAGCATATGAACGTGGGGTGTTTTGTGCGTCCTGATTGGGTAAGACTATTGTCAATCAATCTCTGTGCCTTCCTGTGCAGTACAGTGTTCCATTTCCATAAATGTCCGCAACCAGTGTGACTGTGCTGTGTATTTGCAAGTTTTATCCCCAAACAACGCAGTCGCACCCAAAAGTTGGGGCGAGTAAGAAGAAGTTGTGGCTGTAGGGCGCTAATTACAGAAGGAGGAGGAAAATAGTACATACGTAGACATACTGTATATGGGTAAAATACAACAAAAGGGGCAATATGTTCTAACAAGGACACAAAACCGCTGCAGTGCGTTACGCACAGTATGAAAAATGTAAACAGTTCATATTTGTAAAAAAATAAATGTTCTTTTATTGTCTTGTTTATGCTGAGGCCTCGTTGTTTAGACATTTAAATTTGTATCAAAGCGAAAGTTATGCTTGAAATCTTTCTTCACAAAAAGCCCTTTTTGTTGAGAACTGCTAATTTGCTTGCCTGTGTTCTACTGCTGATTACTAAAGAACGGAAAAAGATAGCAACAAATGTTGTTTTCCTGATGAAAGATGAGAATCAAATCTTTCGTTTGGAATATACTGTGTCTATATAGAAAGTCTATATAGCTCGACAAAACAATAAAAAATCAGTCAGAATGATCAAAAACCGAGAGGGACGGCTTTAGAAAAATGAGTTAATGATGAGTTAATCATTTCTGTGTCCAGCAATGTAGGTCGGAGGTTTTTGAGTGTTTAAACAAGAGAGGAATGTGAGAAATTGTTCATGTCTCTATGAGAAAAGTATATGAAGTGTACGGTAAAGGGGTTTTACCTACATCACGGAATTCACTTATTCCAGGCTATTTTGAGTTTAAGTGTTAAGATAGTGACCTCACAGCTAGGAGTTCAATCCCACCCTCGGCCATCTCTGTGAGGAGTTGTTCTCCTTGTGCATGCGTGGGTTTTCTCCGGGTACTCCGGTTTCCTCCCACATTCCAAAAACATGCTAGGTTAATTGGCGACTCCAAATTGTCCATAGGTATGAATGTGAGTGTGAATGGTTGTTTGTCTATATGTGCCCTGTGATTGGCAGTCTAGGGTGTACCCTGCCTCTCGCCCGAAGACAGCTGGGATAGGCTCCCGCGACCCTCGTGAGAATAAGCGGTAGAAAATGAATGAATGAATGAATGTTAAAATGGTCCATAATCCATATTATGGTCCATAATCCTCCAGGATTACTATTGCAACTAGGGATCCTCAGATCAGGGTTTTATGCTGCTGATTCCGATACTGATCATCCATGATCCGATACCGATCACATTGATTCAGTATGCATTTTGCAATTTATTTATGATGAGTTCTATTACTATTTGTTCCTTTGCTTTCAATCAATACCCAGACTTCCTTGGGCACGATGTTTCTTACAGGTTAGTGCATTTTACCCATGCTTCTCACATGCTGACATTCAGGGCTGAGAGATGACGAGCTGCAGCCAATCCAGAGGAGGATTACTAAAAAATGTGATGCCACTACAAATATCACCTTGAAGGAAACACCATGCAGGGATTGAGAGAGATGGCAGCAGCCCCGGGAAGAAGAACATGGGGATTGTTGCCGAGAATCACTTCTTAGCGTTATCATCAAGTGTTAAGTAAAAGAGAGAAAAATAGTCAGCATGACTGCAGCATACGTGCTAAAGATGCTGTGTGATCTCTCGGCATGTTTTTACACATTCATTCACACTGTGGTGGACGTGTTGCACTCAATATTCAACAAGGATGAGGGTTTCATGGTTTGAACTGACAGCTAATTTGCACTCAGGAAACTGATCCAACACCCAAAAGAGACCGCTGATTGAGAGCCAAAATGTCATTAATAAAGTCTGCTGCAAGCAGGGGCTCAGTCGTACTTCTACAAGCATTAAAACTTACTTTTTGTTATTTAAAAAATCTTTGATATGGCCGATTCCCGTTGTGTTAAAATATTAAATATTGTTGTAACGGTTACATTCAGACAGGAATGGATCACTGAGTGAAAACGATTAATGTTAGTCTGTAAACCGACCCGCAGACAGAACCACGTGACACACAAGAGTCCTTGAGGACCAGGCAGCCAAACATGACCAATGAAAAAACTCACCATGAGCTTGTATTGTAGGAGGTCATTACTCAATATAACGGTCAGACACAGGGTTTTATCTTACAAAAAACACTAAACTCATCGCACAGCAACTTAACATGCAAAAGTCTTCCACATGGAGCTCATACCTGTCAACCTTCTTTTGTTTTTTATGCAGTTTCCTTCTTTGCCCGACTCCCTCCTGTTTATTTTTCACACCTTTTATCTTTCATGGCTTTTTTTAAACATGAAAGTTAAAATATGCAGAACTGTAAACGGGAGGGCATCAGGAAAAAAAGGAAACCTTATGATATACAAACATGTGCCAATATCAGTTTCACATGAAAACTATCATTTTATAACATTTAATTGGCGGACAAGCAGCATAGAAAATGGATGGATGGTGCAGCGATGCTGCCTCTGTCCACTAGATGGAGCCAGAGGGAGGCTGACATCATTGCAGCCACTCAATGAATGTGTTGCTCAGACACAATGCATGATGGGAAAACTTTTTTTTCATTGTAAACAAGATTTTTGTACAGTGTTGGAAATTTATTTATTTTTTTACAAATACACTTTATTTACAATTAATAAATTAGACCGCCCTTGTTTCTTCAGTTCATGCATTCAAGGACGGTTATTTGTTTTACACTGGTCACTAGGTGTCAATATAGTTACTGTAAAATTCAATGAGCTATAAACCATGCCTAGCTAACATAACCTCCGGCATGTAATTGGCGACTCTAAATTGTCCATCGGTGTGAATGTGATTTGCTGGTGCCAGTCCAGCCAATCACATTCCCCCACCACCTCTTGCCCAGAGTCAGCTGGGATAGGTTCCAGCATCCCCCCACAACCCTAGTGAGGATAAGCAGCATAGGAAATGAATGGATGGATGGAGTGTAAAGGTGACTATATGCGTGTTCATGTAATAACATAACACTAATGTGTTTAGAAGGTCGTAAAGAGTTTGTCTATGTGCTATGACAATTTTTCTTTAGTAAATAAGGAATCTTACTTCACCTATTAACAGCGACAAACTAGGGATTACTGAAAGTCACTCGTTTTTACAATGCTTTTAATGCAGCCATTAAAAAAAGGTATCCGTCTTATTGCTGTGTATTATCGTCAAAACACTTGAACGTGTCTGCTCTGGAGGACAAAACCTCAGTTGTGTCCAAAGGTGTTCTTTCTATTCATAATAAGTGTGACTAATCAAAGTAAAGTAATTCCTGCCAGTCGCCATCAAATGAATGAGGCACAAAAGCAATAAGAGGGTTATTACAATGACATAGCGACACTACATCACTGTAAAGTCTTTGCCCTGAAGGTTATCAATTACATTCTAATGATTTTGTCATTCTGACAGAACAACAACTTTCTCCTTTTTGCCTTCGCCAGCTTTGATTTATGCCTTTAATCGTTCTGATGGCAAAAATAGTAGGACACTCTCCCCATTATGATGGTGATGGAAAGAAATATTGTCGCGATTAATTTCTCTTTTCTGTTTTAATTAGTTTACTTTTCAGCGGCATCCATCATTAGCGAGTGGGAATGAAATGCAGAGAGTGGAGAGTGGAGCGGAGAGAGCGCTCGCAATGTTTTACACTTCACTTCCAGGAGAAATTAATGTCGGCTGCATTATTCATGAAGTTTGCCATAACTTTAATCTCATTTTCTGAATTAACACTCGTCTTTGCTGACAATATCTCACTTTGCTAGCCCTGCCATTTCTTTCATTTCCCTACCACATACACGGGGGTGCACTAGCCTTGTTGTCGTCGATAGCGTCGTATTTCATTGTGTTGCTTAAGTGAAGGATCGTATCCGGTGATTGCACCTTTTCTAACCTGACACTCTGCATGACATAAAATCAACACAACCGAAAACGTTGACTCCATCTCCATCGTACACAATAATGTCCCTCTGTTTGACACTTCAAATCTCCAAAAGAGACAAACTTTCACCATGGTGCGTTGCTGAACAGATGAGGAGCCCTCGGTGTCTCTTCATAAAAGATGAGCTGTAAGATTAGCAATTAAATTTAATGCACGAGTCGACTGACACTGAGAGCATCTTTTCATCGGGGCTCTTAAGCCTTGTCATAACGTTCCACAAATTCCTAATCATGAACTAAGCCATCGTTTGTAATGCACAGCAATCCCGCTTTCTGTGTAACGCTTCAAATGATCTACTTGAATGGATAGTCTTATAATTATATATTAGCATGGATCTTTAAATTGATAGCTCCATGAAGAAGCAATTGGAGATCTATTATAGGAATGTCCAAATTAAGCCGTAACAATTACAATTAACCGAGTGGTTGGTACTATGTCATGTCATTATTCTGAAGTGGCAGTAAAAGAAAGCCAAGCTAATTAGGCTGCTATGGACAGACATTTATTCTTCTTCTACTTGAGGTATCGCATCATCACCTCACATATCGGAGCTACATTTGCTGTTAAATTATACTTCTTTAATTATATTCCTTGTTTATAAATGGGATATTTTCATAGTTAGAGCTATTGTAACATTATTAGAGCCCTCCGGACATGAACTAACACCCCTACATTCACCTTTGCACTTTTATTATTACCCATTAAAGTAGACACAATAAGGCCAATAAATAACACTGGTTCTATAAATGTGTTCCTTAGCTGACAGGAGTTTTAGCTTGGCATGGATTAAAGCTAAACAGAAGCCTGTGTTCTTATTTGTAGGGATTTTGTCCCTGCAAACCTGCAATAAAGTAACATTGCTGTCACTTAGTTACCAGTGTAGAATACTACATTCACAGCTTCTTTGAATGCATCTTCTGAATGCCAGTTTTAAGTACCCAATTTTGCTAAAAATGTGTCCATATGCATAAAATATCATTATTTATTCATTAATATGTTTTTGATACGATGAAGCTTGAACCGCAAAGTGGCGCGTGACCAAAGTCATTCTCATTGACATGTTTGACAGCCCTACTAAATTTGAAACACTTATATGCTAGGACTACATTAAAAAGCCATAGCATTTCAGTATGTGGAATCAAACTATGGAATGGATTGAGTAAGACCCTCAAACAATGCACAACGATGAGCCAATTCAAGAAACAATACAAGCAGTTGATGTTTGCTAAATACAAGGATGAAGAGTCTTGAACCAGTCATGATGTGCTATACATATCACTATATTGACAGTTACTATGGTACCCATTATGTCATTGGATGGTCATATCACCTCGAACTTCGGTACGTGACAAAAAAAAAGAAAAAGAAAAAAAATCTTAGAACTATATTAGGAAAGCAGGAAGTGAACAAATGTAACAGTTACTGATTGTAAAAGTACCAGATGGAGGGGTAGGAATTAATAAGCTTTGCTTCTTCCTACTCCTTTTGGACATGTGGAACTGTGAACTGATTATGTGATGCATTCAATTGTAATCTGATGCATGTTCAAATGAAATAAAACCATTACCATTACCATAGTATAAATACACAGATAACATGTGCCCTACTCATACATGAATGTCCATTTTGCTGATCATGACATTTTGGTCTGCTTGACAAGAACCCCACTATAGCCCGCAGAGGCCGAGTCCTAAAATATCAAAGGTTAGAAGAGTCAGCATCCTGATTTTGGTATTCAATCCGGCACTATTAAATACAATGTGATTCATTTAGTCACCGCGAGTTGTTGCCACAATAATCCAATTACCTTTCATAAAATGTATTGTTTTCCATGAGTATAACTATTTTAGTCATTGACGGCCTGGGATGCAAGGATGGGATCAGAAAGAACAGATGTTTCCTTGACAAGCGTCACTGTTTTGTGTGTGAGCTACAATTACATTACACAACGTTTATGCTGTGCACCTCTAGAAATGCCGCCCTGATGTCAAATTAGTCATGTCAGCATGCTACAGCAATAAAATATCAACGCATTTTGTTTATTAACTACCTGGTTGAAAGGATTTACAATCTCACTTTGTAGAAAATTATACAAAAAGTTCAGCCATTGTGTAATTTTCACAACTGGTACTAAATAATGAGACCAATGTAGCTGTTACCTAGCACTATCTAGGAGACCTATGTGTGTCCTGTGTAGGTATAAACATGCCAGTCAGGCCGCCCCCCCGTGAGAGGTGACCGCCAGTAGCACCGGGGGTCAAGGACAAAAGAGACCCGAGCGACCAGAAGCAGAATATTAAATTCAGTGACCCACCTGGAATGTGGCTTATAAGTGTGTGTGGTTAGCACAGAGTGATGACAGTGTGGATGTGTACAGTCAGATATGCTTTGTACGGGCAGGTGCTCACCTCCACGAAAAGGCTGCAATACATTCCACAAGTAAAGTGCAATAACGTGAGAGCAAAACTCCAAACTTGAAGAACTCACAAAAGTGAAGGCACGTTTTTCCATGGAGGACCATGGCGTGTTTACGCTTGTGTTTATGCATTTTTTAGTATGTTTTCCATGATGAGGGTGTGTGCATGGATAACAATTTATTTACAAATATAACACCATGAGCTATTTACAGTTTTCCTGTACAGAACAAGCATTAAAAATTCCCGTCGATGCTTCACCTTGTGCATGCTACACAGCTCCATGCTTTTTGACTTCCCTTCCTGTGGAGTGCTTTATTACATAAGAACGATGCAGGCCGAGGTGTTATTAAAAGCACTTCTGCCCCCTTGTGGCTGTTGTTTTACGGCTTATAACTACACCAAACATGATTTCTTAAATTGTGCAGTTACGTCATCACACAAATGCCCAAGCGGAGAATCGAACCCAGGTTCGGCTGAATGCATCAAGGATAAAACCGGTATGCTTCTATGAAATGGAGACAGATAACTAAGCCGTGTTTGAAATGGGAGGGGTTCACTTCATGTATAATGTGCGCATGTTTTTTTCCATCATGTCGCACTGTAACTGTACTCATGAATTGAAAGTAAATGTAATGTGTGAAGTGGATTACGTGGAAGCAAATTTTACATTGAAGATGTAATAATGAGAAAAGTTGCCTTCTCTCTCGTAACAACAAAAAAAACACAAGCCAAATGAGCTCATGATGCTTTATAATGCTGATGCTCTAGAGTCGCTGTGATATCATCTGGCGTCAGTCCCAAAGGGTGGATGACTTATGTTCATGTCTGCCACTAAATAATGCTCATTCCCTGAATTTTAATAGTCTTATTGATTTTACCCTTATTCCTCCCTTGGAAAGCAATGCACTTTTACCATATTATTTATCTGCAATGTGACAAAAGAGGAAAATAAATGTTACTTGGCCTGACTTAATTTGTATAACTAAGTCTTCTACCTTTGAGCTGGGAAGGTCTGGGTGATGTATCTGCACTCCACTTTTAACGTACTGTTTTAAAAGTGCTTTACAAAGTGTAATAACCATAAATGATATTCCACTTCGGTCTTGAGACATCTTTTTTTTCCGAGCAAAATCCGGTTAAAGCACATCATTGATCTGACTTACATCACTGGACAAGTATCATCATTACATAGCTTTGATTTTTACATTACACTTTATGTGTTACTATGACTAAATTGGTGAAATAAGACGGCAGTAATAAAAATAAGAAGGGTTCTTATTGCTATGTTCACCTAATTGAAAGCAGTAAAGACCTCCATGGAGCTCACTGCACAATAAAATGAAAGAACTTGTTTTTTAATCGGAAGGCGTTAAAAAACCGAAATGACGACACATGATGGAAAGCAGTACGACTTTGGCAATGAATGGCTTTAACATGTGTGAGGCTGAGCTGACTGTGTGGGCTATAATCACAAACAGTCCATCCAATCCTAGTCTTCAACCCTTACTTTATGTGCACCATTACTGCAGATTTAGTCCAAAAATTCACATCGCGTTGTTTTTATTATCATCATGGGCGCAAAAGCTGTGAGGATTTAAATGCCCTACCTTAGATAATGGGCCTTTTACGTCGTTTATTTCTATATTGTGCTGCTTAGTGCGAGGTAACCCCGTAGTGCTGGGACAGCACCAATTAAATACGCTGCATTTCCAGTGAAACAAGTGGAGAGAGTTGCTTAATTGAGACTGATGGTCCGACTAAGCCGAGGAGACTGGAGACGTTCTAAGCACAAGAAGAGGGAACCAGTGAAGGTCTTTGGAGAATGGAGAATGCTACTTTAACATACTCCCTATGCTCAATGAGCTGCTAAATCAAGGGTAGTGCAGCAGGAGGCATGAATCGTCCATTCATACATTTTCTACACCTGCTTATTGAGCTTCACAGGTGGTGTGCAGCAGTAAGAACTGAAAGATTTCTACGTGAAGACAGAGGACGGACACCATTTTTCTTTCCTCACTGTTCCATAATGGGTCCATAGCTGGTCTCAAACTCTTGACACTTCCCAAACCAAATCAAGTTTTTAACCGATTGAACCGCAGGTCTGAATCACGCGTCCCTTCAATCCACAAGTTACCAAAGTTCTTCCAGACTGAACCCCTTATCTGTAACATTTGTCCTTCTAAAATGCAAGCCAAATCATTGAATGTCTAACAGACTAAACCATCGCTCTCACCCCTGTGTACCTTCACAACACAAGCTTCTTGACAGCCCAACTCCTGTTCTCAAACGGTGTCATTCCAGTCCACAAAGTAAGTTTGTACAGACAAGTTCTTCCAGACTGGACCCCTGATCTCAAACATTTGTCCTTCTAGACTGCAAGCCAAGTCATTTAAGTTCTAACAGACTAAACCATGGGTCTCAACCCTGTATATCTTCACAACACAAGCCAAATTATTACGGAATGGAATGACTCAACCCAAAGTTACAAAACTGTTCTTCCAGTCCAAAAGCCAAGTATTTGAGGTTCTTGAAAGCTGAACTCCTGGTCTCAAATCTGTGTCAGTCCAGTTCCTGAAGTAAGATTGTACAGAAAAGTTCTTACAGACTGATCCCCTGGTTTCAAGGATTGTCCAAGCCAAGTATTTAGGAGTCAAGTCCTTGCAGACTGAAACCCTGGCCACAAACGCGTATTATTCTGGGCCACAAATCAAATCTGTTAAAACTAGTTCTTCAAGGCTGGGCCATTGGTCTCAAACATGTTTCCTACCAGAACCAAGAAAAGTCCTTAACTTCAAATTATTTCAGACTGAGTGAACTTTTGGTTTTAAACCCATGTCCTTTAAGACAGCTAGTTAAGTCCTTAAAGAAGAGTTGGACTGAATACCTTGTCTTAAATCTGTGTGGATCAAGGCCATATAATGAGTTCTTCAGAATGACCCCTTTATCTCAAACTGGTTTCTTCACAGAATTCCAAAAAAGTAAGTGAGGTCAAATTCTTACATACTGAACAATTGGTCTTAATCCTCCGTCCTTCAAAACTGAACCTCTCATTTCAAAACATGTGTCATTCAAGGCTGCAAGCCAAGTCCTTCCAGTCAGGTTTTTAAAGACTGAACCCTCAGTCTTGCCTGTGTCCTTCCAGATGGTAAGCCAAGTACCCAAAGTAAAATATGTAACAACTGGTTTCAAGGACTCCCCAAGCCAACCCCTGGCTTTCAACCTCTGTTTCCTCCAAGAACCATTGAAAAGTCTTTAAAAGTAATGTCCTTACAGATTAAATTCCTTGTCTCAAACTGGAAGCCAAGTCAAGTTCTTATAGACTGAGCCCCTTGTTTTAGGGCAAGCCAAGACTCTATAGACAAGACTGGATCCTTGTTCTCAAACATGTGTCTTCCCAGAACCCAAGCAAAGTTCTCAAACATAAGAACATAAGAGATACTCTCTGGTCTTGACCCATGCCTTCTACACTGAAGCCAAGTCATTAAAGCCAAGTCCAAGGCATAACCCATGAAAACTAACTTGTATCCACAATAGTTTAAAAAAATAAATGAATACATTTAAAGGAGCAAAACAATGATAAACAAAACGCTCCAGCAAAGTTTCCATGACTGGCTTTGTTTATATGCACATTTGTTCCAAATACTGTTTAAAGCCAGTCCTTGGTGCATTCCATTGTTACCCTGGATAGTTTCCTCCTAACAACTATGAATAAATCCTATTCATTACCATTATTTACACCGAATATTCCCACACCTTACGTGGGTAATAGGAGATCCTGTTTTCCGTCCAGAGGAGATTTGGCTGAAATGTGCGCAGTCAATGTGAAAAAGTCTAAATGAGGGAGATTTTTGCAGGAAACACAAACCAAGGGCATCTTGAATGGATTGTAACTATCCATATGGGAAAATCATTTTCAGCGACCGACTTAGAAAAGAACCTGCTTCGTCCTTGCTGCAGAGGTCACTATCAAGGTCACTAGTCCAAACATCCTTTCCGGGAGAAGCTATAAAAGTCTGCATCTGACATTCCAGCGGAAGTCGTTTGAGGTCTATTTGAACCGACATGGAAAACATCCTGGAAAACAGCCCTTACAAAATGTACCAAGACTCACATAGAGAACTATGAACACACTGGTGTACTGTACCACACACCCACACCACACTGCCATCGACACTTCATCATCTTAGATTAGCAGGGTGCTGACAACTCTGTAGTGAGTCTGCTTTCACTGACTGTGCATGTGTGAGCTCTAGCGTAGCCAGTCCTCCATGTCGTTGAAGGGAAGTGATGTGTCTATATGTGGATAATAAGCTCCTTTGGGGGAGAACTCGCTCTCCTCAGTAGACCACAAACTAGTCTTTTACTTCAGATGATATGCTCCATCTAGGGAAAACTACTTTCCCTGCCACTGATCTCAATTATAGCCCACTCGTATTGTCTTTCCACCATATACAGTATGTGGGGTTTCTGTTGCCATGGAGTTAATGCCGGGACGATTAGAGCCCTACATTTCGCCATTACTGTAAAAAGCTTTCAGAGGCCGTATCAATTCTTACTCCAAGAATCACATGACCGCAATGAAAGAATAAAAATAATCTGAAAACATCTCCCTCACTTGAACCACTTCCAGCGCTCCCAAGCTGCTTGGCATAGGGCGCCATTAGCGCTAATTGACGTGAGGAAATACACCTACACACAAATAGGGTTGAGTATCCTTTAGCCCCTTGGGGTGTGCAGACTGCCGTAGGGGGTACAGGAACAAAAATGTAAAAAGGCTTGAATACACTAGCGGCAAACACTGTAACGTAATGTGCTCGAAGCTCTAAGTACAGTGCAGAAGAAAGGTGGTCGACAGCATGAAGTTGTTTATTGTTCTGTGTGCGTTAGATGAACAAACCACCCTTGTTTCTACAGTTTATTGATCCATTTTAACGCCTGGTTCAACTAAAGATACATTTGTTTGGACAAATATAATGATGATCACAAAAATAGCTCATTCATTCATTAATTCATTCATTTTCTACCGCTTATCCTCATGAGGGTCACGGGGTTGCTGGAGCCTATCCCAGCTGTCTTCGGGCGAGAGGCGGGGTACACCCAGGACTGGTCGCCAGCCAATCACAGGGCACATATAGACAAACAACCATTCACACTCACATTCATACCTATGGACAATTTGGAGTCACCAATTAATTAGCATGTTTTTGGAATGTGGGAGGAAACCGGAGTACCCGGAGAAAACTCACACATGCATGGGGAGAACATACAAACTCCACATAGAGATGGCCGAGGGTGGGATTGAACTCGGGTCTCCTAGCTGTGAGGTCTACCCACTCCACTGTCGTGCAGCCCAAAAATAGCTCATAAGAGTTTAATTTAAGAGCTGTATATATAGCAACTCCCATGGTTTCCTTGATCATAGCTAAAATTCATATTGAATTAATTTCCTTGATTCCTGTACAAAAAGTGCTGTTGTTTTCATTATAATTATTACGTACAATTTTGTTGTACCACGGCTTGTCATCATGTTATATATTGTAATATACTGTATAATTCATGATTATTATTATTATTATGATATGGTGTGTAAGCCACAATATCATCTTCAAGCCCTGCTTGCAGGTGGCTGCGTCTGCATTTACTTCGCACTGAAATTAAGCAACACACAAACATACAAAAACAATTTTGTAGACATTGAATTCACATTACAATGGCCGCCCCCTGTATTTTCTTTAACGGTCACGCTGTTCTCCCTCCCTCACTCTCCAGCGAGCACACATCGCATAATGCTAGCAGCTCTTCTCAAGGTCTCAAAACCATGCTCTCTATTGTTGTGGATTCATCTCCCTCTGTTGTTGTGCACGCTGATGCAAATTGGTTTCCTTTCAAAGATGGATGCAGTGACATAAAGATCTCATTCGGTTGTGTTGCTGCTGAACGAATATACACAGAAATAGGTGGCATCCTTTATGCACTTTTGTGATACTAAATAAAAAAAAAACACCATCATCAAATAGTTGCCTTGCCTTAAGGCAAATAAACATGCAAATAAAATGGTAAAATAAAATGGTATAAAATGGACCTCAAATCTATAGTTAGTATGCCTTTGACTGATAATGCCATGTGTCTTTACCACAACACAGACTACACAGCAGGCATGGCAGCTTGTAAAGCTGACATTTTAGCAAAATTTATACAGGAAGTGCTGCTGTACTGTTAAAAGTGTCACGCCCTGTGCGGGTTTGTGTGTGACAGTTGTTTATGTTCTCTGTCTGGGCTATGGTTTCCCTTTTGTGGACTCTTATTTTGTATTTCACTTCCTGTCTTCCTTGGTTGCCTCTCTCATCCACACCTGTCCCTAATTTGTATTTGGCTATTTAGTTCAGGTGTGTGCCTCTCCCGGTGTGGGATTATTATCGTTTCTGCCGCTGCTATTACAGCAAAAATAAATATTATTTACCTGCTATTTGGTCCTGCTCTCTGCATCCTGGGGTCGCACCGCAACAAAGACATGCACAGCCGTGACAGAATAATCCCACCATATGACGACGACCTCGCGGAGAGCGACTTTCGGACCTGGCAGCTCCTCAAGGCCATGGAGGATGAAGAGATGGCGATACCGCCGTGGGAGATGGAGGACTTGGTGCGCGGTCCGGACGACACGTTCGTCGCTACGGCGTGGCTGTATCCCGGACCCGCCGAGGACACGCCAAAGCCTCCGCGACGCCGACGCAAGCCGCGGCGCCACAGAGCGAAGCCAAGCTCGTCCTCCCCTCCACTCCAAGCGAAGGTGCACCCGCCCTCATGCCCTGCCGGTGTCGACGAATCCGACGACGACTTCGCGGAGTTCGACGAATGGACCCGGCAGTTTTTTAAGGCGATGGAGCAGGAGTGTGCCAGGTACACCCCAGAGGAACTAGAGACCATGGTGTGGGGGCCGGACGGCACCCTAGTGCCCATGGCGTCGGTGTTCCCGGTACCCGCTGCACACCCTCCGACGCGGCGGCGTCGCCGGCGCATGGCACGTCGCCAAGAGGTATGGCCGCCCTCTTCCGCCTCGCCATGTCACGCCACTGCACAGCACTACCCTCTCGCTGTTGCCGAGTCACAGCCCGTCGGGCGTTCCCTGACGGCTCCCGTGGCAAGTGGCGAGGCTCCCCGGATTCTTCCAGTTCCCAAGCCACGCAGCCCCTGGGGTTTCCAAGACCCGGCTCCCGTGCCAAGCTGCGTGGCCTCACAGTTTCCTCCAGTTCCCAAGCCACGCAGCCCCAGATGTTCGCTAGACCCGGCTCCCGTGCCAAGCTGCGTGGCTTCACAGATTCCTCCAGTTCCCAAGCCACGCAGCCCCAGGGGGTTCCAAGACCCGGCTCCCGTGCCAAGCTGCGTGGCCTCACAGATTCCGCCAGTTCCCAAGCCGCGCAGCTTCAGGCCCGACACCCTTCAGGTGTCTCGGATTCCGCCCATGCCCAAGCCGCGCAGCCCGAGGGGTTCTCAAGACCCGGCTCCCATGCCAAGCTGCGCGGCGTCCCTGATCCCGCCCGTGCCCAAGCCGCGCAGCTTCAGGCCCGAACAAGTGGCTGTGGCCAGGACTGCTGACCTGGAGGAGCCAGTGACCCTCCTCCAAGCCTCCCTCCTCCCTGCCCTGGTTTCGGCTCCCTCGGATTACGGCGTCTGGGATCCGCCTTCGAGAGGGGGGGCTAGTACCACCTGCTGGGCTACGGTGGAAGCACAGCCCAGCCCGCCGATGGAAGGGGAGGATGGCGCCACCTGCTAGGGGAGTGAGGAGGCACAGCCCACTCCACCTGCAGGACGAGCAGCAGGGCTTGCTGGAGCAGATGGACAGGCTCTGGCAGGGACGACGCCTGCTGCTTCGCCGTCGGCGCGTCAGGGTCGGACGCCTGCTGCTTCGCCGTCGGCGCGTCAGGGTCGGACGTCTGCTGCTTCGCCGTCGGCGCGTCAGGGTCGGACGTCTGCTGCTTCGCCGTCGGCGCGTCAGGGTCGGACGTCTGCTGCTTCGCCGTCGGCGCGTCGGGACCGGACGCCTGCTTCTTCGCGTCGGGACCGGACGCCTGCTTCTTCGCGTCGGGACCGGACGCCTGCTTCTTCGCGTCGGGACCGGACGCCTGCTTCTTCGCGTCGGGACCGGACGCCTGCTTCTTCGCGTCGGGACCGGACGCCTGCTTCTTCGCGTCGGGACCGGACGCCTGCTTCTTCGCGTCGGGACCGGACGCCTGCTTCTTCGCGTCGGGACCGGACGCCTGCTTCTTTGCCGTCTCCGCGTCGGGGCCGGACGGCCTCTAGACTTTCGGCCGGAGCCCTGGTTTTGCACCCAGGGCGCCCCCCTGAGGACACCTACCTTACCTTGGCCGGAGGGTGTTTACCGACCCAACCATTCCCTCCATCACGTGGAGGGGTCTTGCTGGCTCCGCCGGGCCTGCCGCCCCGGCCGGCCCCCTGAAGGGTCCCGTCGGCGACCCACCTCCGGTCCCCCCACCACCCTTCCCTCTGAACTGTTTCGGACGTCTGGGATCCGTCCTTGAGGGGGGTGTACTGTCACGCCCTGTGCGGGTTTGTGTGTGACAGTTGTTTATGTTCTCTGTCTGGGCTATGGTTTCCCTTTTGTGGACTCTTATTTTGTATTTCACTTCCTGTCTTCCTTGGTTGCCTCTCTCATCCACACCTGTCCCTAATTTGTATTTGGCTATTTAGTTCAGGTGTGTGCCTCTCCCGGTGTGGGATTATTATCGTTTGTCCGCCAGCAAGTCAAGTTGCCTTTTCTGCCGCTGCTATTACAGCAAAAATAAATATTATTTACCTGCTATTTGGTCCTGCTCTCTGCATCCTGGGGTCGCACCGCAACAAAGACATGCACAGCCGTGACAAAAAGCTGCTAAACATTTCAACATTGCGAATAAATGTGACATTGTTTATGCCCTTATATTTTGTGACAGTAAACCTACTGAAAAGGCAATATTTTATGAAATAATGGTCTCCAATCTAATAGATACCTATGCCCAACCTGCTTGTTGGGAGAATAGCTAAGTTTTGCTGATGTTATTTTGGCATGGTTGCAGCCTACACCTCCTCAACAGCACTACAATGTCAATGCCCATGGCATGTTACACTGTGTTTAGGATATTATTGTGTGACATAACAGTAGGGGTGTGTATTGGCAAGAATCTGGCGATACGATACGTATCACAATACTAGGCTCATAATATTTTTTTGTTTTTTCTTGTAGTTATTATTTCCTGGAAAAACTGAATTACACCAGCAATATGCGAACAGTATGTTATGCTGTATCACAAAGTTTCCTCTGTAAAAACTTAAAGTATCAGCATTTGGAAAAATAAAGCTTTAACATCCAGCTTTAAATTTAGAAAAAAAAAAACATAAAAAACAAATAAATTAAATTATGTCTCAAGATCCTGCTCAAATGTTCACATTCTATTAGCTTTGAAAAAATGCAGAGTATACAGTCCCTGACTTATCCACCATCAGAACAGTATTTTTGTGGAACAAAGTAACTAACATCAGTAAAAGGTCTTTTTAGGATGCTTGAAATAACCATTATTTAATTAAAATAGTGATATCAATTTGAAAAATAAAATACCTGCAATATCACAGTACTACTTTTGTAGTATAAAAAAGGACCTTCGCATTGCTTGCTAGCGGCAGGTCCTCATGGTGTCTCGCTAAGTGGACCCGCAGATTCGTCGTGTTTTCCCAACACATTTTATTTGGGCACGACACATTTTACAAACGGCATGGGTTTTGTCAATGTCTGCACACCCGACTTTGTGTAGAAATCCAAAATGTGTCCACACTTCAGCCTTGTACGCCGCAGGGGCCGATGTTATGTGCTCGCATTCTGCAATGTTTTTTGCCTAATTGCCCATTTGACTACGTAAGTGCTGCCACCTAACGATCGGAGGTTTAAATTAAAATCAGAAATGAACCTTTGCTTTGTCTGCACTTGAATAAATACCATATACAGTCTATGATAAATACCTAAAAATATTGGTATCATACTTTTTAATATACAATATTTTCTTACACCCCTACATAACAGTATTGGTATTAAGAGGTGAATTAAGTCTGTTAAGTTCCCACTGAAGGGCCAGAAACTAAATACAATGCTGACAACAATATGTCAAACATCTTTACCATTTGCCACACTACACAGGAGCCTTAAAAGTGCATACCAGAAGAAAAGTTGCTAAACGAAAAGCAACAATAAATAAATGTCTGCTTCCAGTTGACAAGAAAATACAAGGTGTGCACTTCAACTGACTTGAAAAGAAACAACACAAAAAGATTCATCCTGTCTTCTCATAAAGAGGCCATAGAATATCCCCAGTTCAGGACAAGATTGTATTTTCTGGCTTTTCTAGGACAGTCAGCAGGTGCTCAGGGCCATGCCGTCAGCACCGGTGCCGTCATACTCACTTTTCATAACGGACTAGAAGGCATGCTGCAAGACAATAATATACTGTACACGCATCGTCGCAAGTAATAGCACATTTGAATAAGTCGTCATTTCTACATCTTTTTTCCTCACCGTGGACGTCCTCATTTATGCCTTGCAGCTCCTTGTTTGTCTCATCTTGAAATCCATAGTGTCCGTAGCAGACCTTGTTATCAGGACACTGTGGCCTCATCTGATCAATGAAAATATGCCAATAGAGTTTATTGACAAGGCGCTGTGTACGAGATAAGGTGGTTATCACAGGTTGTCTGCTCTCTGATGTCTAATCCTTGCTCGTGGCCTGAAAAATCATTAATTGTGCTTTAGGGAAATGAAACAGCTAATATATTGCTACGAGCACTACAACACTGACCCCAAATGCACACATGCAATATGAAAAGTTGGGAAAAGTCATTTGGAGCCACGACTCTCCAGTATATCCAAGATAAATAAAGCTTAGAAACGTCAAACCCTGGATGCTAGCCTTAGTGAGTATCGATTAAATACAATAAAGGAAGCTCTGCTGGATTCTAACAGTGATCAACTTTAGTTCGCACATCACTTAGCGCAGAGTATACTATGCATGTAGCCACATAGCACCTTGTGCACCATGTATGTAAGCTCGCCTTGTCGTGATGTAAGAACATACTGTCCTCATACACTATGCATGTAAGCACATAATGTCTCTATGTAAGAAAACATTGTCCTCATATTCTTTGTGTAAGCACATATTGTCGTGATGCATTGATATACCATGAGCACACATTGTCTCATCGTATGTCAGAACACAGTCGTCTCAATACCATGTATGTAAGCACACCTTGTCCCTAACACAGTCCCCATATGCCAGTTTCCATATAATGTATGTAAGAATAGTGTCACTATACATTATGTACTGTATATATAATGCACATAGACACACCAAAGCAGAAGTAATCAGAATAACATTTTCACAAATCTGATATGGATATATCACATATTTGTCGTGATAAAGGGCTGAATGAATGAAGATAATCAGTGTATTTATCCAGCCAGCTCTTATTTGATTTGATCCACCAAGCTGTTCTAAGCCATGAGGTCAAGTACCGTTATCATTAGTTTAATGATCATTTGTTTTGCCAACTATTACATATTCCTCAGATACAGTGACACAATATTGCATACCTGCAAATTACATAAACAAACAAATGTAGACGTTTTAAATGTATAAATGAGGTGCATTACAATGTATGTAGGTATGAGATGGTTTCCTGTGTGGCTAGTCTAATTTAATAGGGTGGGCCATGTGCCTCTGAGGCAATGCTTCTCAAATTTCGGGTAGGGAACCCCCCCTTGGGGGGGTGAACCGTCATGGTGGTGCAGACCTGCTAACATGTATGACTTTGTTGTGCTCAGCATGCAGTGTGACTCTTGAATACCCTTGTATTCAAGAAAACATAATAATTGAGAACCCCTGCTCTAAGGGTAAGCAATAACAAGTCCAAGCTTCTTATCTTCTCACCGCCTTCTTTTGTTGTGTAATTTGTGAGTGAGTGAGTGCTCATTAGTGAATGCAATGGGGCCGTTTAGAGGTTGCTGTAACTGGCAGTTAGGTCATCTGCTCCTCCCTCCCTTACTCTATTAGACATTAATTTCATCATTTGGCTGGGTTGTAAGAGTATTGCAAATGGTAATGGTGGTTGTCTCTTGCAGACATGATTAGTCCAAAGAATATTAAAAATACACAAAACTGTCACCTGGTGTCAAATACTGTGAAATAATGTTTCAGTTAAGAATAGGCTTTGGGGAGGCTTGCATTTTGTTTTTAACCCGACACTCCTCATCTGTATGCCCTGCTGACCTTCATGTTGTCACGGACCACTGGCCAAGCACTAAATAATAACATTTCACAGTTTCACTACGGGGCGCCGTCTAAACCCTGTAGCCCTCACACATGATTTTGCTCTTGCTGAGCTGAAAGCTGTTGTGGACCGCTGTGTGTGTATGTGTGTGTCTGTGTGGGTTTGTGCATGCAAAATTGCATTATTGTGCGGTGGAATGTCACAGGGCAACATGTTATGACGACCGAATGGCTCTAACCTATATCGAGTCTGTGGAAGGTAAAACATATGTTTCCAAGGGAAGCCGACGTTCCACGCAGATTTATAGAGGGAAGTGACATATCCCATTTCTGACATGGAGTGTTAAGAAGTGAAATGGGGATAGATGCCGAGACCGCATGCACCTTAGGGCCATGACGGATAGAACCATAAAGTTCAAAAGGGTGGACACGGTTATCCACAGCTGTATTATACAGAGTCTTGTCAAATAAATAGTAGTCTCATGTTTTAGCTATACAGAGTAATATGTGTGATTTCATTTGGGCCGAAAGCCATTTTGATCTATTCAATATTAAAGGGGAACTGCACATTTTGGGGAATTTTGCCCTTCATTTACAATTCAAACATGAACATATTTCTTTCCCTTTTCTGTGCATTATAACACAAGAAAATACACATATGTATGCTAGTTTCGTCAATGACAACAGCATAGATACAGCGACAACACTTTGGATGTCCGCTCTTCTTGGGATGGCCGTGTCTTCCAGCACAAAAAGTGTGCTCCAGTGTTCAGGTAAAAAAATCCTGGCGGCAAATGAGCATCTTGAGTCTTTGTAGTGAAATTGAGAGCTAAATATCCACTCTTTCATCTGTGAATGACGTTGAGACTAGCGATTAGCAACGCGTCATATTCGCCCGCGTGATAAAAATAGTTTTTCATGTTAGCTGCTACAATTGAATAATTTACAGTTATGTAAATTGAACACTGTTGGTGTTTTGTTGAGGTTTTTTTGGTGAGCTGGTATTTCCCATGGCGTTTGTTGTTAGCTAGCTCATATTAACCTGTTTTCTCATACGAGAATGCACAGGAAAGGGAAATAAATATGTGTTCATGTTTCACATAAGAATTGTGAATGGTTGGCAAATTCCAAAAAAAACCTTTTTTAAGGACATAAAGGGGGGAAATGAAATTTTATTAATTTTTATTAATTTATTAATTCATTTTAGTCAAATGACAATTTTTTTAATCAGATTATTCACAGTTTGAGGTGATAAAATTGTGAATGCTTTCAAAAAAAAATATTTTCTGTAAATATTGTGACTTAATTATTATAGCGGGACAACAAATCAGACTTTCCAACTTTTTTGTCTTTATTACGATTGTGGACCTAATACTCCTACACAAAACCATTGCATATGAATATGACCCATTAGCAATAAATGCTTTGCCGTGTATGAAAGATAAAACAGTCATAATTAATTGAAATGCGGCCTGCATGGCTTTAGGCTATATTTACGGAGAATGGTAACAATGTGTAAAATACACATTGACACTTGTTTGCCTGCCACTTTCACATGAAGTCTAATTAGTGGTCATCAGTGCTGAAGTCCCAGCACAGACGCATTACAGTACATAATTCAACAGCCTGAGAAAATACACTCAGGCTACACAAAGCTGGCAAACATAATCCAGTCCTCAAACAGAATGGGGACCCTGTTCAATGTCTCCATTTCTACAGTTGTCAAGGTGTAAATATTTTTCCTGTCAAAGGGTTTCCTTCCTCTGCAGCAGTCAGTATTCATTCTGCAGAGGCTGAAATATATTCATTCCAAGATGAATGACACATGTTTGTAAGGGATGCTGTAGGTAGGCAGGGGGTTTTCCAGCAGTTGTAGGTGGTCCGGTCCCTGGGAGAGGAAATAGTTGGGATGGAAGAAGGGTAAGGAAAAGGCAGAAAGAAGGAACTGGAGCCCAGAACGTTGCTAAAAGACCACGGGGAATTTGTGGCTCTCGACAAATCCATCTTAACCTGGGGATTAGTCTCCTTTAGCGGTGTTCTCACGTCAAAACACGATGAGGAATGTGACAGGCACATCGACAATGGACGTCTTTGAATCCACAACTTGAGATTTCGGCAACCAATATGGTTTATTACACGCTGACAGGCGCGTCAACCTTGCCGTATTTATCACTGAAACGTCTGCCCTTTTCATGTGGGATGTCCAAAAACAACCCGACGTGTTCACCCAGAGTGTTTTCTGATCGACCGATAGACTTGGGGGAAATATACATAAAAATGTTGGGATAACTCAAGCTGTCCACAGATCGTGTCCAGAATCTTCCTCAAGAATGCAACCGCAGCAGCGTGACACTAAGCCAAGTTGAGCTGAGAGCTGGGAAAGAGAGATGAGTTCAATCCAGTGGACTCGTATTAGCAACACGGCTCTTCTATGAGAACCACTCAAATGGAAACATATGTTTGCTTTTTGTGAGTGTGCCCTCATGTTATACTGTATGTACATACCGTCATACAAAAGCCTAGTGTGACAATAAAGATTATGGGATACACTTACAGTGAAAAATGTGGAAAAAGTTAGCAATGCACCACAATTTTAGTCTGAAGTGTAAATTTGTTTAGGCATGCACTAGTATTGCAGATTTCCCTGCACAGGATAACCCAGGGGAGGGGTTGACACTAGTGGAAATAACACGCTAACAAGAAAATAGTGTATTTACAGGAATGCTCGTCTCATTTTACACTTCTGTCAGATTGACTGGTGCGATTGCTGTATATCAGGGGTGTCCTACTTTTTCCACTGAGAGCTGCATAGTGAAAAATGAAAGGATATGGGCGCAACTTTTACATTTTTTTTTAGACATTCTCAACTTTTGTGTTATCAGTGACTAAGCGAACTTTTGGAATACGGGACGGTAACACAATATTGGAAGATCCAGATTAGCTAATGGCTTGATAAGTGTATTTTATCAGATAGTGACTTTGACAATATAATTTGTTTATGCCTTGCAGTGTTAAAGTGTCACCCCACCCATGATTTATCCGAAGCACTCATTCCAATGGGAGAAATTACACTTCCTTTTCTCCCTCCTTCCTTTTGTCTTATTTTTCCAGAAATTGTCAAGGAGACGTCTATGCAAGCCAACTCCTGCTCCTGGAAATGAGCGTATTTGTCCTGGCTCAGACACAATCCAGAAGATATTAGCTGTGTAGGAAATGTGCTGAATATTCCGGGCCCCACCATCCTGGGCCAAGAAGGACAGTTGCTGTAAACCTCAGACTGAGGCGCGACTGCAATCTCTCAAAATGTCAACTTTTTCTGCATTTTCAGTGTGCGTCGTCGTGCTGTAGGACAAAGCTGGCTGTCCAGCTTGCTGAGTCATTGCGGTAATTAAATGTGACTGGGCACTTCAAGGTCAACTTCAGATACCTTAACACAGTCCAGGGGAAAGTTCCACTGAGCCTTTTTCCACTTTATATTCTTCATTTGCAGATTTTCAGTCATGTGATCCAAATTTATGACTGATTATGCTGTTAATCCGCGCATTTGTGATGTCTCAACTCCACATCATTCACATGTGCATACTGCAAACGCACCCTAAAACGGACCTGACTGGTATTCTAATGGTTTCATGTAGTTTCCTTAACTGGGTAGGGCGACTAATGACCCAAAGACAAAAGTGCAATGAAGGGTAATTTGCATCACATAGTTGCTTTCCTTCGGTCTAATAGCCTATTCTGATTTACTGTACATTTTTATTGGTTTAAAATAAGACTTAAACATACTATAATTAATAATAATACTGAGTGATATTTGAAATACAAATATAACCAAGGTCAGCGTACGTTATTGGTTACCACACAAAACAAAAGGACGTCCTGGACTATTAAACTGAACTCCTGACCGTGTTTACCATTTCTGCTTTATTGCACCTTCCGGACAGGAAGAGAGTTTCAGTACCTTGGTGTGTTTGTTTTGTAGAACAAGGTCATGAACAGAGTGAGCCCTTTTGTCAGACATACAGTCTATTTGTCTTAGTGGGTGAAGACGGGGCCGGAAGCATACACACAGAGTACAGAAGAGTGTAATGTAATAGAAATATATTACATTGTTATGTAGTGTAGTTTTTATTTTTGCAGTATACTTTTGTTAAAAGTAAGCCCAATCTCCGTGTCTCTGTTTTAAATGGCTTAATTTCTCTTATTATATATACTATATTGGGTAATACCAATGTAAAGATGACTATAGGGGTGTTATTGCATGTCTAGATGACTCTAATGATGTTATAAGTAGGTTTTCTATGCCATAACTAAGAATGCCATTTATAAGGAAGAGATGATGAAAACTGTTAATGCTGTTAATACTGTTATTGTACTGTTAATGTTTCCTGCACGATTTAGATAAATTCCCGACCAAGGCAACATAACCCACTTAATGGTTGTTTTTGGGGGGGGGGCGTTGACAAACAATAAGGAGAATTTGGATGGACTTCCTACAGCAAAAGGGGAATCTGAATCACATTCTCACATAAACAGTCACGGTAAATGAATTCAACTTGTTCCTGTGAGGTCATGTAAGAAAGCAGTATAACTCTTCCAAAGATTGCTAGAATAAAAAAGCAACAGTAAGTGCTTTTGGCTACAAGTCTTAATACTTTCCCATCCACGCCTCTTGTGATTGGCCCGTGAAACTCTGCGGAGGCCACGGTGCGTTTAAAGTGCAGTTTCTCTCAATGCCAAAGAAAGTAAACATCAGCAAGTAGGGCATGGGGAAGTACTTCTTTGAAAGATTTATAAAGTAACTTGACTACAATGCCGCTGTCACTATTTATTGACTAACTCAATGTTTTCAAAAACCTTTATTATTTATGAGGTTTCTTATATCCGTCCATCCATTTATTTTCTACACCGCTTCGACTCATCAGGATGATGGGTACTTTGGAACCTATCCCAGCTGACATGCATATTTTTGGAATGTGTGAGGAAGCCGGAGTACCTGGGAAAACAAACGCACACACAAGGAGAACATGCAAACTCCACACTGATATGCCCAAACAGAGATCTCGAATCGTGGCTAACCTCAAAGCTGTCCTATAGGTCGGAAATGAGTAGTAATACATTGGAAATGTAATAATAATAGGATCTGTTAAAATATTAAACAATTAATTTATTGTAAAAAACGCTATGAGATGAGCCACAGCAGCACAATAGCTGATATTCTAGTTGGAATTCAATCAAACAAGTAAATAAATAAAGTCATCTACTCCCCGTCGCGTAATAAGTGACATGCCAGATCTTCAGACAGATGATGGCCCAGCGAGCGCATCACACAAAACGTGTTCTCGGCCTCGAACTGAGAGCCAGCGTTCTCCTCTCTTTGAGAGATATGAGATTAGACAGCTGCATGTCACACTCATTGTCCTTCGTTAACAAGTGCAATTTGTGCCTCATTCTGTCATCCGGCTCTTCCAAGAGCTCTGAAAATTCATTCTGGCTCCCACGGAGGTTGGAAGAATCATGTGGCTGGCATGAACATTTGCGCCATCTGTGATGAGGAGAGCCGTGTGCTGATGGATGGTGCACATGTTCATATAGAGTTGAACACAAACGTAAATACCAACACTGAAAAAACAGAAGAACAATCGTGTCGTTCAATGGCACACTGCCAAAGCTAATCCTTAGGCACACACCTGCATAATCCCCACTGCCGTCTCCTCCCATAACCCCTTAACTCATTAGAGGTGCAACAAATAATTCTCATGTAGTTTGCAGGCTATTGTTGGCTGCTGACTGTAAAACAGATTGTATACCACAGCATCTGCTTGGATACGTGGAGCATATCGTGTTTCCTCGCCTTTTAATTGGCAGAATTCCTCGTTAGTCGATTTAAAGTATTAATCTATCTATGGTTTTCAGTGTTTCCCCTAGGTTTGCAGCTTCAGGGGGGAGGGGGTACACAGACAGGCACATATGTATGCAATAAAGTTACATTGGGGGTGCACAGTGTGTTTGTGTGTGCACAGTTAACAGCACAGTTAACTGTATTGCAATTGTTTATCTGCTTGTTCTACCGCTTATCCTCACGAGGGTCACGGTGGGTGCTGGAGCCTATCCCTGCTGTCTTCGGGTGAGAGGCGGGGTACACCCTGGACTGGTTGCCAGCCAATCACAGGGCACATATAGACAAACAACCATTCACACTCACATTCATACCTATGGACAATTTGGAGTCGCCAATTAACCTAGCATGTTTTTGGAATGTGGGAGGAAACCGGAGTACCCGGAGAAAAGCCACACATGCACGGGGAGAACATGCAAACTCCACACAGAGATGGCCGAGGGTGGAATTGAACTCGGGTCTCCTAGCTATGTGACCTGCGTGCTAACCACACAAATGATGACATATTGTAGTTCATTAATGTGATGCCCACGTGTACATATTTTTATTCTGATTGTTTTTTACATGATATTGTAAAAACGGGAATAAAGTCGTCCTTTCACTTTGACACAATTTCTTTGCTTTTGTGACAGGTGAAATATCTACCACAACCACAACATGAACAATACAAAAAAGGGTTGTTTTACAATCTAAAAAACAATTGATTTACAAATATAACCATGAACTGTTTACAATTACAAAAAAATACACCCTCTCTGAGTTTCTCCTTGTATGTATGTATGTTTTTTTTCCATTCAAATTCACATGCCAAGCTTTTGCCAAATGCACTTCTGCCACCTTATGGGTGTTTTATGGCTTAAAACTGCTCTAAAAGTGACATCCATTTGTGTGCAGTTGCATCATTACCTCTTCTTGCCACTTGTGCAACACGTATAAATACCACTTTATACCGCGCTCAGGTTTATAAAACCATGTAAGTCTGTCTTTGGTATTGAATGACTTAATACATTGAATATTTTCATAGTTAGACCTGTTTGTGACTTTCTGAATACGATTTTGAACATTACAGCCCACACGTGAAACAACAGTTATTATTCCATGTTTACATCACATTGCGTGGGACAAAAGATGTCTGCCCTACCATAGCAAGCTGTCGAGCTAACAATAACCTCTCCTAGTGGGGGAAAAAGACAGAACAAAAAATGTACCACTTCCACACAGAATGAGAGAGGAACTTTTTTCACTCGATCTGGCTCAGCAGCCAGTGTCTTCATGCAGATCTGTAGCATTACTAACGCCTACTGTCCAGAATACTACATGGGTAAACCTTATCTTTTACTAGCTTTTGACTAATGATAGACCACAACCATTTATTATGTATTTAGTTTTTGAAAATATAGTAGAAAAATAGTCTACCGGTACATTGACTTACCTGATGGCTAAAATGAGCTGAAGTGTCTTTATTTCCAGATCAAGCAGCGTCTCAATTGAATCAATGATCAAGCACTTTGGCGACAGAGGCGAGGAAAAACTAAACTTCAAACGTAATCAAGACTCTGTGTGGAGAGCAGAAAAAGTCCTGAGGGTCAGGTTTTGTACTGAACTACTTGTTCTCTGTGGGACAATATGATTTATGCTCCCTTTATATGCTAGAATGAGCATAAATATTAGCATTGTGACCTGTGTGTCCTCTACACTCGGCGGAAGCAATCACGGCTCAATTTAATGATGATTTAAATTGTCCCAAAGAGCCGCCGACCCATGGATGGTGTCAGTTTAAGTCGTGTAAGTCGTCGGATGGAACCAGGGGGCTTTAATGAAATATGCAAATAAGTCTGAAGCGAGTGTGTTACAATTAACCTTAAGATTTCAAAACATGCTGAGGGTGCAGGGTGCCACAGTGAGGGCGTCAAAATATTAGAAACAGCTGTCGGTGCGATGCAGTGCAAACTACAAGCACAATAGTAAAAGATTTATACAATAAATACCTGTCTGACAGTATCAGCCAAACCCCGGCATTATTGCCTCCAATTATCTTGTGTATGTGCTGCAGGGATTAGGAAAGGAAAGTCAGTATGTCAGTGATTTGTGCGTCATCCATATGTCTTTGGTTTGGACACATTACATCATCATTCCTTTCAGACAGACGTAAATAAAATATGGTGCTGATGAAATCGACAAAGGAACACAGGAAGTATCCTCAGCAGCATTTCTGTCCGCAATAGGAAAACAACAACACAGATTTGGATTTTTTCTCACAAATAGTAGCTACGTGCTCACACCAGAAGGTACAATTATTGCATTGTGTTGCATAAAACTATTTCCATTATTTAATATATAGTCACTACATTACAGACGTGTGGAATTGTAAGAGTAAACATGTGATGGTTCTCAATGTAACTTGTTAAACATGTCTAAACGAAATAAACCAATACCATTACCAACTACGTACTTCTAATTAATCACTGGGTGTGGTCCCCGTCCTTACCCCAAAGGTAACATAAATATTTCACCACTGACTTGAAAGACAACCAAATGCATCTAATCTAAGAGAATGATGGACAGAAAGCTTTTAGAGTGGATTTCCATTCATCCACCTTCTATGCCGCTTCTCCTCATTAGGGTGGCTGGGGTATGCTGGGGCCTATCCCTGATGCTATCCCAGCTGACTTCGGACGAGAGGCGGGCTACACCCAGGACTGGTCCCAACCAAGTAGTGCCATCCATTCATCCATCTTCTATGCCGCTTCTCGTTATTATGGTGGCAGTAGCCCTGCTGGAGCCTATCCCAGCTGACTTTGGATGGGGAGAGGCGGGGTACAACCTGGACTGGTCCCAACCAAGTAGTGCCATCCATTCATCCATCCATCTTCTATGCCGCTTCTCCTCATTAGGGTGGCTGGGGTATGCTGGAGCCTATCCCAGCTGACTTAGGGCGAGAGGCGGGCTACACCCTGGACTGGTCCCAACCAAGTAGTGCCATCCATTCATACATCCATCTTCTATGCCGCTTCTCGTCATTAGGGTGGCTGGGGTATGCTGGAGCCGATCCCAGCTGACTTAGGGCGAGAGGCGGGCTACACCCAGGACTGGTCCCAACCAAGTAGTGCCATCCATTCATCCATCTTCTATGCCGCTTCTCATCATTATGGTGGCAGTAGCCCTACTGGAGCCTATCCCAGCTGACTTTGGATGGGGAGAGGCGGGGTACAACCTGGACTGGTCCCAACCAAGTAGTGCCATCCATTCATCCATCCATCTTCTATGCCGCTTCTCCTCATTAGGGTGGCTGGGGTATGCTGGAGCCTATCACAGCTGACTTCGGACAAGAGGCGGACTACACCCAGGACTGGTCCCAACCAAGTAGTGCCATCCATTCATCCATCTTCTATGCCGCTTCTCGTCATTATGGTGGCAGTAGCCCTGCTGGAGCCTATCCCAGCTGACTTTGGATGGGGAGAGGCGGGCTACACCCAGGACTGGTCCCCACCAAGTAGTGCCATCCATTCATCCATCTTCTATGCCGCTTCTCATCATTAGGGTGGCTGGGGTATGCTGGAGCCTATCACAGCTGACTTAGGGCGAGAGGCGGGCTACACCCTGGACTGGTCCCAACCAAGTAGTGCCATGCATTCATCCATCTTCTATGCCGCTTCTCGTCATTAGGGTGGCGGTAGCCATGCTGAAGCCTATCCCAGCTAACTTTGGATGGGGAGAGGCGGGGTACAACCTGGACTGGTCCCAACCAAGTCGTGCCATCCATTCATCCATCTCCTATGCCGCTTATCCTCGTTAGGGTGGCTGGGGTATGCTGGATCCTATCCCAGCTGACTTTGCATGAGAGGCGGGGTACACCCTGGACTGGTCTCAACTAAGTCGTGTTCAGACAAAAATAAAAATAATAAAGTGAGAGTAATTTATGGTCATTTTCTATGCTGCTTCTCCTCACAAGAGTCGTGGGGTATGCTGGAGCCTATCCCAGCCAACTTTGGGTCAGAGGCGGGGTATACCCTGGACTGATCATCAGGTAATTGCAAGGCACTAACAACCGTTCACACTCAATTTAGTGCCTATTTTTAGAATGTGGGCGGAACCCGGAATACCCGGAGAAAACCCACAAACGCACAAGAAGAAAACTTCACACAGAGATGCCCAAGCGGAGACACAAACATAATAATAACTAGGACACTGTCTTTGACGGAGGTCATAACTATAACCTCATCTTATTGTCTCAACCCTTTCATCGTTTTCCACACGTGACCCTACATTTCGCTTCCCTCGCTTCTTTTTTTTTTTAATTTGCAAGCATTTGTGCACTTGAGTTGCCATTTAGGCCACAGAAATATGACATCTTGTGCTCTAATGATTTGCAGACTATAAGTGGAAATGCCCAGCATGAATCATGAAAATGCATTTTTCCATTTCCATTGCGAAGGAGCCGACATGCTCCCAGAGAGATTTACACCATCATTGCTTTTTCATCCTCTCTCTCTCTCTGTCTCTCTTTCTCTCTTTCTGCTGCATCCTCCTCGAGCGCCATGACAACCGCTTCCTACCCCTAAGAAGCACTGTTCTCTTCAGATCATTTGTACTTTGATGATGTCTGTGTGTCTTTGAAGGCCACGTCCAAGCTCATGCATGGCACAGACAGTCGAATTTCAGCATGTTAATGTTTCAATGTGGTTTCTTTACAAATCCAATCAGAAAATCATTATTTTAGCTGGGGGAATCCACTTCAGAGATTAAATTAATCAAAGATTACTTTGTAGGGATTCAATTTGTGCAGTCGCACGCTTGAATGTAGTCACGCTAGACTAGAGCAATTACTGCACTGCTGTTTGAAACATAAGACTTCTATCCTTGGAACACAACACAAGGTTCCCATTTTTTGTTTCCCTAGAAGACTGTGTGGGAATGTACATGGTAATGAGGATTACAAACATGATAGTGCTGCAGATGGCTGCTTTATACATGTAAATATACGATTAACCAATTTTGTGGGTTCGAGTCTCTGCTTAGGAATCTCTGTGTGGAGTTTGCATGTTTGCATAAGCATGGAGGAGTGTAGCATGCAGAAGGTTACGCATTGTTGGGAAAAATATTTAGTCGGGAGCTGATATTTTCCTGAAATGTACTTATGTTCTACAGCTCAATACTAAATAAAAAAAGTAGAAGGGCCGTGTGGTGGAAGAGTGGAAGACTGGTTAGCATGTTGATCACACAGTCAAGAGATCGGGAAAATACTTGTCGAGTTTGCGTGTGTGGGTTTTCTCCGGGTACTCCGCTTTCCTCCCACATTCCCAAAACATGCTAGGTTAATTGGTGACTTTAAAATGAACGTGAATGGTTGTTTGTCTATATATGCCTGAAGTCAGATAGGCTCCAGCATACCTTGCGACCCTAATTAGGATAAGCGGTAAAAAAAATGGATGGATTTCACAAAATAATTTGTAAAATTATATAATAAAAATCACTAAAAAATAAAACAATAATACAAACAATAATAATAGAATACAATGTAGAAAAAAGTAAAACTCGTGAGGGGAAAAGTAGTGATCTTATAATACTACAAGACAAAAAAGGATGTTTAATGAACATTAAATGAGAATATAATAAGGATTTAATCTCTGCTAAAATTATGACTTAATAACATCTTAATATAACTTTTGTCTCACAACAGTGACTTTTTTTTACAATTTTTTCCATGTAATACTACCAATTTATTTCCATAAAATTCCAAAAATGTTGTAACTAATTATACTACTTTACTACTTATATATATATATACTACTACTTTTTTCATAACATTGTAACATTTTTTAATTGGTATGACATTAGAGCTGTTTTGCCAGAATGTCTTATATCTTTAGGACGTCCATCACATTTTATCTTATTTTTGTTTTTTTCAGTGTGTCTGTAATACATAATTTTGGTAACACCAGCAAATCAAGCACCTCCAGACAAATACCAGTTAGTCAGTATTAGTATGTGAAAGTAACAAAACACAAGGCACATGAGGCACGAGGATGTCTTTGCAGGTTCAAAGATTATTTCAGGTAAATGCATTCATTGCTACCCGACCTCTTTTGCCAGGAAATGGCCGTAGTTAAAATGAAAGTGTTCAACAGCTGGTGGAGGACATCCATAAACAGAAGATGGCGAGCCTGATTGGAGCGTCGTACTGTGCTACGTGCGGCTAAAGTTTCAACCCTCTGTCACAGAGTGTAAATCATACAGCACAAGGTAACACAAGCCAGATGTTGATTCGCCATCCAGCCTTATGGAGTGTGTGTGTGTGTGTGTATATTAGATTAAGAAGCATCATCAAAATACAATGATTGCAGTTTATTATTGTGGTTGCAGTTTGCAGAGGTGGAGACCTGCAGTGCATCATAATGCAACCATAGATAGTATATTTAACGTACAACCCTAGCTTATTATAAGTCTCAAAAAGTATCCAACAGTGACTTGTACAGAAAATAGTTAGACGCATTAAAGCATGAGAACATTGTGCACAAGCGTGACGTCCTCTCTCTGACAAATGCACTGCTCTTTCTGCTCTAACAGGACTTTTATTGAACTCTAATGGGTGGAGACAGCAGCGGTATTGGCCGCTATCACAGGCCGTGTGAGTGGACCAGATGAATATTGAAGGAGAGAGGCAAAGACGATGTTGGTGATAGAAGTTGGCTCAAAGCTGACAGGACAAGCCACTGGAGGGAAAACACACCACTGACAAGACTTCGGCCACTGGATCACTGCACTAGACGAGAACCTGAGCAAAGATCGATGTTGCTGTTGGACTTTTGGGGAGAAGTAAACTTCTTACAGAAGCTCAGTCGCAGATATTCCTTAGGTTTAATCACTTTTTAATTGCCTGAAACACATTATTTGTCATTCCCAGAGGTGGGAGCAAGTTAGTGTTTTGCAAGTCTGAAATCTTTAAGTCTTGGGTCAAGCCTCAGGTAAAGTCCAAGTTAAGTCTAAGTGAGTCTCAAGTCAAGACAAGAGGTCCGAGGCTTGAGATTTTCAGTGAATGTGTTGAGACAAATGTGTCCACATTCAAAGTATTCAACTAACCTCTTTGTTATATCATTTAAGGCACTGTTTATTGCTTATGACTTCCAAATAAAATGACATTTTAACAATGTACCAATCTATTACATTTGACAAATATTAACATATTAAGTATGACACATTCATTGGGGTGCTGCAATGATGTCAGCTTCCCTATGGCCTTTGTGCTCTGAGTCTTCTGGCTCCCCCTGGTGGACAGAGGCACCATTTCAGCACCATCGATCATTTTCTATGTTTTCTATGCTCCTCCAATGAAATAGTTTTTTCAAACTAAATGCATTATGGGAAGAATTTTTGTTTTCAGACTTATATGAGGTATACCTTTTGAGTGTTGGGCTACTGTGTGGTGAGTTTACTTTATAAGTGATTCTTTATATTACCAATGGGTTGAGAAGCTTGTCAGGAGTTGTTAATAGCTCATGATTGGCTCCCGTCAAATAAAGAGCTGGTTGGTCCTCTAAATTTAGTGGCTGCAGCTTTTACACCTGTTTGTATGGTGTAAACGTTGTATCAATCCTCTGATTAAGTGGACTGAAAAGATGAACCCTTGCCACTAACAGAAGCATCTTACGTCTTAGTGTTCTATAGCATAATAACCGATAGATAAATAAGTCAATTTATTCCATGTTTTTGCACATCTGTACTAACAGAAGCTGTGTGGGCTTCCATAAATTTGCCCACAGGTTCTCTGTTCAGTCTGGTGCTCTTATCTGTCTCCGCCTTGCCTCTCGACCCTGTCCTACCCGGACCGTCTCGGCAATCTGCTTAAGTGACACAGAACATCCAAGTTGACCTACGAGCTGGACTCTGGGCTTGTCCCAAACTGCCATTTGAAGTGTCACATAAATTAGCTTCTCCTGCTGGTGGCGATTTTGAGAACCATTTGGGCTTACCAAACAACCCCCTGCCACTTTTGACAAGCAGTCAATCACATCTCGTGTAGTATAATATCTGCTTGGATGCGACACATGAGCTGTCAATGGGTCGGCCGGCCTCCAAGGCACAAATACGTTTGGCGCTATATTAATCAGTGTTGACAAGAGCAGAAATCCCTCAGCTGTTTCCTGTCACGACGCATCACTAGCCTCACTTCCTAATTGCTCTTGTAATTAACTAAAAAGCAGCCTGGTGTGACTTTTAGCCATGATTGTTCAATTTGGTGCAAAGAGATATTGGTATGTGTAGCTTAAGGATGATTGATGGCACACAGGGACTTATTATCTGAAATAAATAAAGGGTGGCAGAAATAATTTAGACCTCGTTCTTACATAATCAAAGTTAAAGGACATGTTCGGCTGCTACACTTACTGCTGATTTGTTGCTCAGGGCAACTCACACAGAAAGCTGCAGACATCAAAATGTCAAAATCAACAAGTACTAAAAGGAAATTACAAAGTGACCTGTTAAAATTGTACCTGGATCTATTAAACTGGACCTTTCCATGTTCAATTTAAAAGAAAAAGCCATGCAACTTTTGCACATGCTATCAATGTTGTGTCCATTAGTATGAAATAAGTACATTAGAGATCTTCTGTTTCTCCTCATTCACACACAAAAGGGTTTCAATGTCCAATAACGTTCCCTTAAGGTGCTCATGACAGCAAAACACTTTGCGAGTGAAAATACAATAAAATCATTTTAACCATGGAAAAGTGTGCCAAGTTGACAGTAAAGATTTCCTCGGTTTCCTCGCAAATAAAAAAAAACATGCATGTTGAGTTAACTAGTGACTCTAAATTGTCCATAGGTATGAATGTGAGTGTGAATCGTTGTTTGTCTATATGTGCTCTGCGATTGGCCAGTTTAGGATGCACCCCGCCTCTCGAGTCAGCTGTGATAAGCTCCAGCATACCCCAGCGACGCTAATGAGGATAAGCGGCATAGAAGATGGATGGATATTGTACAGATCTGGTTTTCATGCCACATTTCACGGCTAGCTAAACAGGGACCACTGTCACTCATCTTGTATCTTGCAGCCTCTGCATGTCCCTGTGTTATATCAGATGCTCAATTAATGGCTTTGTCAACAAGCAGCTCTGGATTCCGAAGCTGATAATAATACTACTTTACAGTGCTTATTCTGTAAATGTTGAGAAACTAATGTGTATGTAGAAACAATGTATAATTTATTAATAAGTACTCATCACAACACAATATCTTGGTGCGATAAATGTCACATGTCTTTTATTGCTTTGCCGTGCCAGCCATGTTTTGATTCCTCTGGTTGCCAGAAAATGTCCTTGGTATGACATCACAGCCAAGGTGGCATGTTTGGGGGCATTTGATAATCCCAGCGTCACTTCACTTGACTCGCTGCTGAGCAGTAGCAGTATAACAAAGATTATTAAGATTTATTTAGTGAATTTGTATGGCTTTTTTTCAAAACATGCTTGGTGTCATGAGCACCAAGTCAGAGAAAGATCAAGCAAAATGGAACTGATTGAAGTTGCTTCCAAATCTGTATGTAATGTGGATTAGAGCCGGATAAAACCTGATTTTGCGTCACATCTTCTGCCAGTTCATACATACAGCATTGTGGGATTATCGGGATTATTGGGCTTATCCATTATACACACTAGAATTTTGAATAAAGTCTATGGAGTTATCAATGGGGCTGCATGGCGACCGAGTGGTTAACGTGCAGGACTCACAGCGAGGAGACCCGAGTTCAATTCCACACTCGGCCATCTTTGTGTGGAGTTTGCATGTTCTCCCCGTGCATGCGTGGGTTTTCTCCGGGTACTCCGGTTTCCTCCCACATTCCAAAAACATGCTAGGTTAATTGGCGACTACAAATTGTCCATAGGTATGAATGTGACTGTGAATGGTTGTTTGTCTATATGTGCCCTGTGATTGGCGGGTGACCAGTCCAGGGTGTACCCCGCTGCTCGCCCGAAGACAGCTGGGATAGGCTCCAGCACCCCCGCGACTCTTGTGAGGATAAGCGGTAGAAAATGAAAATGAGTTATCAATGGATTTGATAGGAATGTTCCTGACACAAAGGAGGAAAATATCCAGTAATTTAAATATCAATAAACATAATATTTACTTTCAAGAATGCTAAAAGTCAACACTGATTACTACTTTGAGATTCAACAAAGTTTCTCTTGATTTGGCGTTCCGAGAGGCCTGCTGGCGTTTGCATTAGACACCACAGGTTTGGAGAAAAACACAGTGACTCTCAAAATGAAAGGTAATATCCAATGACCTTTTCGCCGGGACCTATCTACATTATTCAAGCAAGACGCACACCGACCACATTTGATGCGGAATCGGCTAAACGATGCGCCTGGGCATGTTTTATTCATGCGGCAGCTCCCTCAGCTGCAGCTACCAAAAAGACAAATGTTTGCGAGGCGTTTATTGGTGACACCGAGATGAAAGCACACTTCGGAATAACAGTCATAATGTTAATAATAGTAGGACTTTCGAATCCAATTTACACTATCTGCGGTGAATTCTTTAGCTGCTTTTATAGCACAGCTTTGATAAATGTTAGCTGTAGTATTTATTATAAAGATAAGACACCGACTGAAAAGCAGCGCTTGTCAGGCAGGCTTTTCTGAAATGAGCATTGATTTTTCAGAGAGTTGACCGAGCGCAAATACGCATGTTTGATTTGGCCTTCTAATACTGAGGCTGCATTTCTTAAAACACTTCTAATATTTTATTAGTTGGAGCTTAGAAAACCTGAAATTTAAACTGAAAATGTTTGGTAAATTTGCTTTGTCATCTCAGTCATAAAGCTGCTTCCTGCTCATAGATGTAACCTCACTGTTGTCTCCACGTCATCCCAGACAATCTGGAGAACATCTAACGATTTTCATCTCAGTTACTGTCTTTTGTACAACAACATGAAGGAAGTCTCCCAGGGTTTGGCCCACCTAACCTTATCCCGCATCCATCCTGTCAGTCACAGGCTATGACCCATCCATCATCTGGCTTATAATTACTCCGTACAGCTCGCTCGCCCTCGGTCACTGCTAGCCTACGCAGACTGGTTCAGCCGCACACGTCTAACCTCTGCAGAAATGATTACAGCTGGAGAAGGGGCAGGGCGACCTCATCAGAGAGCAGACGGGAGACCAAAGCTTCAGGTATGGAAGCGCCTTGCCGTGGGTGGTGCTGTGCAGTTTTTATTTTAGTCTGGAGATAGTGAGATATCTATAGAGTGGCTGTCAGAAGGGGAGTTTGAGGAAAGAGAAAGGAAAAAGTGTTTTGGCTGAGTGTCTGTCACACATGAAGAGCAGCATGCTGCGACCATATGCTGGTCCAGGTGGACTTGGTATCCAGGCAACTGTATCAAAGCAACAGGGGGCATTGGCAATTGAATCCAGAGGACGTTACAAACGGAGGAGATCCGTGAGGGAACAATGCAGCTGTCATTTGTCGGCAGGTGAGGTCACCTGGTTGGACTGTTTTCTCCAGGAGCACCACAGGGAGCTCATTCCAACCAGATTTTGCCTCAGCACAGACCATAAATGTGCAGTCTTCAGGGAAACTGGGACAAACGGACATTGGGGGAAAAAATCTGACTGAACACTTGGTCAGGTTAGATCAGGTCGAGGAGCACACGGAAGAGCTACATGTCAAAGGATTCCCCATCCTCTGTGTCATGGAGGGGTGTATTAGGGCAGGGCCCTAGGCAATTGTTTGTGTTTGCTTAATGGTCCCAAGAACCAGATTCGGCTGCCAAAGACCAGGTCACTCAGACGCTCACCCTCTACCGCCACCAAAATCACGGGGTCTTCACGAGCATGGGAAGGATGGGGCGTGAGGTCAACAGGTGAATCGGCACAGTGTCTGCAGTCGTACCGGGCCTTTGGGGTGAAGAGAGAGCTGAGACGGAAAGCAAAGCTCTCAAGTTGTCTATCTATGTTCCCACCCCTGGTCATGAGCTTTGGGTCGAAAGAATGCCATTGTGTATACAAGCGGCTGAAATGAGTTTCCTCTATAACAGAGGTAGGGAACCTATGGCTCGGGAGCCAGGTAGGGCTCTTTTGATGACACTATCTGGCTCTCGAGCATTTCTTACCACAATACATCACAGAAATGACTGTTAAAAATAATATTAAAAATCAAAACTTTCTTATGCATTTTAATTCATCCATCTATTTTCTACTGCAATACGGCCAACCATATCTATCTTTCCTGATGATATTTTCCAGGTCAAACACCAAAACTTGATTATTACTGGGTAATGCTGTAGTCTACCTCGGTCATTGAGATGTAAAAAAAACATGTAAATGTAAACTTTCCTCCTTTAGTCAAATAGCTAAAGCTGCAGAACCAAGCCTTCTGACGAAGATGGCCAAAAGAATGAAATATACGGAGTACGGTGCAAAACTATGCAGCAGCAGAAGTTGTATTAATGGCAACAAGTATTTTGATTTATTATTAGACACTGTGCTGGCCACACCCCATTGGCGTGGGGTAGTGTGCCTGGTCTACATAATTAGAGCCCATTATATCTAAAACTGTTGGTCTTACATAAAAATGCACACATTTTATTGCATTCAATGTTTAAAAAAATGTATATGGCTCTCACAGATACACATTTTAAAATATCTGGCCTTCATGGCTCTCTTCGCCAAAAAGGTTCCCGACCCCTGCTCTATAGGATCAGCGGTTCAGAGTCGAGCCATCAAGAGGAGCCAGTTGAGGCGGCTAGGGCATCTACTCCCGGATACCTCCCTGGTGAGGTGTCCCAGGCATGCCCAGCCTGAAGAAGACCCCGGCACACACCAAGGACCCACTGGAGGGATTATGTCTCGCAGCTAGCCTGGGAACGCCTTGGTGTCTTCCCAGTGGAAGTGGAAGGACACCAAGTCTGAAGTCTGGACTTCCCTACTGAGACTGCTGCCCCCACTACGCAGACCGAGATAAGCGGAGGATGTTGAGTGCAAAACATCATCATATTTGGAAAATACCGGTATTATTGTTATTGGTTAAGGTCAAACATTCACATCAACAATTCCACTTGGGTTTGTATGCATGCTCCAGTTAATGAACACGTCCTTACTTGTTAGCATCCTATTAGCTGGTGAAAAAATGGAACTGGAAGTTACATTAACTGTCATCAGTGGTTGACTCTCAAAAATGTTAAAAAATTATTTTATATTTTTATAATTAAGCTGTCATTTTACATGCATAAAACAATTCTAAATGCATATAAACAATGTATGAACGGGCTAAATGAACATTTAAGGTTACTTTTACTTTCACTGAAGACTGTTCCCAAAGACACAACGGGTAGCGAGACAACACACGGACACCATCTTCCTGCTTTGTCGTGAGTTATTTCTTGAATTCAATCAAAATACTCAACTTGCAACTTTTCCTTTCTTTTTTTGCTCTATTGGGGTACGATATGGAGGTAAGACACACTACTGAATTCAGAAAACAACTCATGTCAAAGGCAAAATTTACTTAATCCATTTTGAATTGTTTTCTGCATGTCTTTTGGTAAGTCTTATGGCCCACCATGTATAAAAACATGTTTTGTGTTCACATTTTTGGCTTTCAGATTCATTGGATTTACATGATTTCTTACGGGAAAAAATGATTTGGTTAAAGCCTGTTTGGGTTAGAGTTGGACCTTCGAATCAATGATGCTAACCAAGGTTCCTTTATACAAAGTGACCACAAGCATGGCCAATTAAAATGAGGAATTACTGAAGCCATTTTCAGACGTGTATTGTATTCTAATATAGATAACTTTGTTGCTTCTTGGGGATTTTATAATCGTATTACATTTCTTTATGGGATCAACAAGTGTTTATTGTTTACTGTAAAATTAAATGGATTTGTTCCATAAGTCAAGGTAAAAGACCTTCGCGGCATCAGGAATTCTTTATTAAATTACTTTGCTCCTTTATTAAATGAGATGATGCAGCACACTCAGGACGCTAACTTGGAGTTGGCTCGCCTGAGATAAATGTCTGTTTAGCAAAAGTTGGAAGGAAAACACAGGCCTTATTGTGCTGATGAGAAATTGCAAAATAGCCAAGAAGCAACCCTTTAAGATGCTAATGCATCCGCGAGTAGAAAATCTGACTTCCAGGATTGAGTTTATTCAGAAAATGACTATGAAATATCTCATATAATAATCATATTACCCGGGCAAATTAGAGGTAATTACAACCACCTGACTCTATGACGAGCAGATTGCTTATTAATGGTTCTAAACTCGAGAATGAAGGAATCGACATGGAATATTTGTAGGATTTCTTGGAATAAAGCCCAGGTTGCAGCAGGCGAATGTTTTGAGCATCTTAATTTTCATACACAACCTGAACCTTCCTGCCATGGCAGTTCCATATGTCTGGAACAGGCAACCATTCTGAAAGTTTGAGTAAGTTTGTTGAAAAGTAAGTTGAGTAAGTTGAAAATAAAATCTTTAATGTTTGAAGGTGACCCTTCTGCTGCACAGAAGCAGATTTCATGAGTTCACTTCCAAACTTTGGTGACCTATTTTGTAGTTCGGGTTGCATTATTCCTTTGTGTAGTCTTGACTCAAAGCACAATAGCGTTACTTTTGTCAGGAAACAAAACCATATGCCATGGACAAAGGTTTGTAGGGTAACCAACTGGATTTTAAAATGATTCAAGAAGTCATTCTTCCAATGTGTTGTGACTGGATTTTCCGGACTATAAATCACACTGGGCTATAAGTTACATTTAGCGTTTATGATTGTGTTATCATCACAGTAACATATTTTTTTGGAACTATCATGGGACAATATTAAATTCACAAGAGAAGACAAAGCCACATGGAGGGGACAATGTTTACACTACCAAGGAGACAAACTAAATCTGCAGAAGGTGAGATAAGAGATTTTTAGTATGGATAAAAGTAAATATATTAGTTTAAAAAAACAAACAAATTACCCAACACTTTTAATGTGGGCCAGTGGCTGGCACTGTAGCTATAATCTCCAAGCTAGACATAAAACAAAACAATATAATAGGACATTTCTCAACCCACTCAGGTGTCATACAACTCTAGTTGCACATTACTTACAGACATCTCTGCCAAAAAGTGTCACAACAAACTTATTGCATTATATAAACTACATGTATATTTTGATATACCGTGTTTTCTGGACTATAAGTCTCTCCGGAGTATAAGTCGCACAAGGCCAAAAATGCATAGTTAGGTAGAAAAAAACATACATAAGTCGCATTTTTTGCGGGTATTTCATTTTACAAAACTACTGTTTTGAGTGCACCGAATGGGACATGTTCAGAGAAGCTGCAACATACAACCAACACATCAATGTGGGGGAGTATGCTGCTTCTGTAACAGGCTACATACAGTGGTGCATGGAGGAGGTTACAGTCACCAAGACGACCATCACACGGGCCAACCAGAAACCTTGGATGACTCGGGAGGTGCGTGAAAGACTTAGAGAACGCAATGCTGCGTTTAAATCTGGTGATGTGATGGCACTCAGATCAGCAAGGGCAAATCTGAACCGTGCCATCAGAGTGGCAAAGCGTGCCCACAGCCGGAAGATCCAAAGCTTCTTCCAGGACCCCGGCAACACCAGACAACTGTGGCAGGGCATCCAGACTGTCACTGACTACAAAGCCAGACCTGCACCCTGCCAGAATGACATCAGCTTCCTCAATGAGCTAAATAACTTCTTCGGAAGGTTTGAGTCTCTGAACAATAACCCTGCGAGGAAGGCTACCCCCCACCCCGATGAACAGGCAGTCAAGTTTGATACTGCTGCTGTGTGGAGAGTCCTGAGGAAGGTCAACGTGCGGAAAGCTGCAGGCCCAGACGCCATTCCAGGACGGGTGATCAAAGAATGTGCAGACCAGCTGGCCCACGTGCTCACAGACATCTTCAACACCTCACTGGCCCAAGCTGTAGTGCCCCCGTGTTTCAAGACCGCCACAATAATTCCAGTGCCCAAGAAACCATCTATTACATGTCTGAACGACTTTCGGCCCGTTGCACTCACATCAACCATTATGAAATGTTTCGAGAGGGTGGTTAAGGACCATATCACCTCCATACTCCCCCCATCACTCGACCCTTTCCAATTCGCGTACCAGCCAAACCGCTCCACTGAAGACGCCATCTCCACTGCTCTCCACCTGAGCCTGGAGCACCTGGAGAAGAAGAACACCCATGTACGGATGCTGTTCCTAGACTTCAGCTCAGCATTCAACACGATCATCCCCCAGGACCTGGTACGCAAGTTGGAGCCACTGGGCCTCAAGACCTCCCTGTGCAACTGGCTGCTTGACTTCCTCACAAATAGAACCCAGTATGTCAGAGTGGGCAACAACACATCCAGTGTCATCTCCCTGAACACCGGCTCACCCCAGGGATGTGTTCTGAGCCCCCTGTTGTTTACCCTAATGACCCATGACTGTCGCCCCAAGTACAGCAGCAACCATATCCTGAAGTACGCGGACGACACAACAGTTGTGGGCCTCATTCAGGACAACAACGAACTGGCTTACAGGGAGGAAGTGCGACACCTTGTGGATTGGTGCAAGGCGAACAACCTGATCCTGAATGTTGACAACCCAAAGGAGATCATCGTCGACTTCAGGAGATCCAGACCCAGCCACACTCCACTCAGCGTCAATGGCACAGCCGTAGAAGTTGTGACCACAACCAAGTACTTGGGGGTGCATATCACGGACAACCTCGGCTGGTCACTCCACACCTCCGCTCTGGCGAAGAAGGCACAGCAGCGACTGCACTTCCTGCGGCGGATGAGAAGAGCCTCCCTCTCCCCTCCTATCCTTACCACCTTCTACAGAGGGACCATCGAGAGCCTGCTGACCAACTGCATCTCCGTCTGGTCTGGGAGCTGCAAGGCCTCGGACTGGACGTTACTGCAGAGAGTGGTGAGGACAGCGGAGAAGATCATCGGGACCCAGCTCCCCCCCATTAAGGACATAGCAAACAGCCGGTGTGTATCTAGAGCCCATCGGATCTGCTCTGACCCCACACACCCCCAGCATGGACTGTTCTCTCGCCTGGCATCGGGGAGAAGGCTCTGCAGCATCCGCTGTAGGACGACCAGGTTCAGAGACAGCTACTTCCCCCTGGCCATCAGACTGCTGAATGCCAAATAAGCCCCTCTACCCTTACTTACATTATTATTATTTATTTAAATTATTTAAATTATTTGGGCAATTTACTGTTCACGCTGCACTTTACATTATGTTGTTCATATTTGGTGTCTGTTCTATCTATTCTCCACAGTATTATTATTATTATTATTTATTATTACTTATCTTCTTTTGTGTCTGTTATTATATGGGAGCCAGGCAACGACATTTCGTTGACAATTTCACTACTGTGTTTTTGTGCAATGACAATAAAGGGAGTCTATCTATCTATCTACTTGACTAAAACAGACATTACATCATCTAACAATAATAAAAGAATAGAGAACAGGCTGAATAGGTGTAAGATATGCTAACACAATGGTTATTCAGCTACACAAAGAACATGAACAGTAAAGATGTCCAGTGTTTATGTAACATAAACAGTAACTGTTTTGTTTTCTTCATGGCAGTAAGAATAGCCTCCGCTTTACGCCAGTCCCTAACAAGTTTCTCACTTACTCCAAACTTTCTCTCTGCTGCTCCATTACTGTTTTCAGCTGCAAATTTCACGGCTTGTTGTCTGCAGAATAACCTATGAAAAAAAGTGTGACTTATAGTCCGGAAAATACGGTATACAGTAAATTACAAATGTACATGTCTCCATGTCAATCGTTACACACAGCAACCATTCACGGCAGCTTTGTGCCCTTTTTCATTATTTAAAGCTCAAATGTGGAGAAGAAAGACTACCTTTCTCTTCTAGGCCAAAAGTAGTAGTCCATTGCATTTCAACAATACTGTACTGTAAATGTGTTCACATTATAAAAGACCCATTTATAACTGCACACTTGCACAGGAGCCAAAAATTTGATCCAAACATGTAATCTGGGACATAATCAAAGGAAGCAAGATGGTAGAGAAATTATATGGTACAACATGCTGGGATCCAATTTATCGCCGACTTGATCACACTTAAAATTACTGTCATAACCAAATATAAATGATTGCCTTCATAAAAGGTGTCATTTCTTTCTTAGAATCTGACACAATTTGTCATATAATGAATCACGCTACCAAGTCCTCATTTCCGCCAGTAATAAGATCCAGCCTGCTGTGTTGGCATGGTAATTTCATCCAGTTTTCTAACCCTGAATGAATACATGCGTCATGTGGTTTATATGCTGTTTCTGTATTAGTGCTCCAAAGGGGGACCCCTCTAATTTTAACTTTTTTTTATATCTCCCAAGTATGCTTCATGCTTGTGGTGGCAAGGAATGTTCATGATGGACAACCCCATAATGTCGTTAGGTTTATTGGTCTATTTGCCAGACACAAGAGCCTGATGACAGCACTGCAGAACTTTCCACGTGTTCAGTTACTGTATTTTCTTGAAGCCGTTTTCTTCATTGATGGGATGCCATTCACACAGAGCAAAAACATTACTTTGTGTGTTTATTCTGTAGGATTATTCACTGTGCTTTTACTTTGCTTCTTCCAGAACTAAAATTAGACACTCTTACTCTTACTCTTTTAATCTCTCAAAAGACAACCCCTTCAGTATCGGTCATTTTAGATGATTTAGACTGATCTTTCAATACAGCAGAATACTGCATTGTGTTATTTGGCCATAGAAACATGGAGCATACCAAAAGAGATAGTACACACCCTTATTTTATCATTAAAAAAAGCTTGTCTCTACCTTTTTCCACCCATCCATCCATTTTCGATGTTCCGGGGGGGTGCTAGAGGCTATCCCGACTAACTTTGGGCGAGAGGAAGGGTACACCCTGGACTGGTCGCCAGCCAATCACAGGTCAGATACAGACAAACAACCATTCACACTCACATTCATACCTATGGACAATTAACCTAACTTGGACGTTTTTGGAATGTGGGAGGAAAGCAGAGTACCCAGAGAAAACCCACACACGCAAACTCGACAAGTGTTTTCCCGATCTCTTGACTGTGTGGCCGACATGCTAACTACTCGTCCACTGAGTGGCCCTTCAACCTTTTTTCTGCTATTTAGTAATCACTAGAACATAGGCAAGTTTCAAGAAAATATCAGTTCCCAACTAAAAAAATAATTGCCAACAATGCGTAATCTTCTGCATGCTACACTCCTCCACGCTCTTTCACTCCATCCTTCCTGTCATATGAGAGTTTTACATCCACCTGATATCAGACGAGCTCAAGTGGAGCAATTTGGAATGAAAGAAATATTGAAATACAATATTTCCTCATATAGTGGCTAGGGATTTTAAACTGCAGAGTACTATAGGAACCAATGATGGGAATTTTGGCTATTGCCTTTATCCTGTACAGGTAGTAGAAGCAATTTCAGTGAAAAAGTGGTATCACCGGTAAAGGGGAAGAAAAGGGGGCATCTATTGGAGGTGTGGTGTTTATTTATTCAGGCCGATGCAGCATAAGATGAATTGAGTCACAGCATCGAGTGGACAACCAGTACATTTATATTATAGTTGTTATCAAAAAGGAAAACTGAGACTTAAACTTATGTAAAAGTAATTAAAAAACACAATGTTTTATTAGAAAGGGAACCTGAAATACTAGGAGTCAACAGAATGTCGTAATTGTAGGTCTTTATAATGTTGTACTGATCACTGATAATGACTTCTTAACAGCACACTCTGAATTGAACCCAACTCCCTTTTAATGTATCCATGTCCTGACACACACACACACACATATTGGGTTTCCCTGTCACGAGTTTCAATACACACATCAGGGTCCACAGGAGTTCATAGTTCTTGGGTGTCCTCAAGACTAAAGCGAGTTATATTGGTCCAGCTGACCTTAAATTACCTCTTAAATTGCACCCTTCCCTTCAAGACCCAATAAAGATCTGTAATAAAGTATTTAACCTTGTAATACCTGCTAAAGCGTTCATATGCTGCTGATCTTCTTATCTAAAAATCCTAAGGGGTGGCTCATGTAGATGTTGCACCTTTTTATTAGGGATGTGACAAGCAAAATGAATGGCTGTGCCTAATTGGCTGTTCTCTTTGAACTGAGATCAAGCTCCACCGCATGAGACCAAATTGAGGGAAATGGCAACCTCATTCCCAGAGTTTACCACAAAGTTCAAGCATGCGTAGCCTGTGGTCGGCGTCTATCAGTGAACACTCTCGTCATGTCTGTCTGCTGCTGCCTTTCCCTTATTGGCACCCAGGAAGTATTCACCTCCGAGGTCTTGGGAGCTAAAGGCGGTGGCCTTTGTCATGGCGCACAGATTAATAACAAACCACATCCAACGTGATGTGTCCTCTTGTACACTGAGCTCACGTCTGGACTTCATTTGTATTCTCCAGCTAGGTTTAAGTCATCAGTAGAGGGGTCACAAGACACCCAGCTCGCCTGTGTGAAAGGGTATTCCTCATCAACCTTAGAGTCTCACATCAGTTGTGTTGCTGTCTGCAAGTGCATCCTGTCCGTCACTGGCTTCTGTAAAGAAAAGGCACGAGAAAACCAAAGCCAGGTTGATAGTTAATGTACTGATTATGTGATCATTTAGCCAGATCTCTGTGTGAAAGGGACCACAGATTTATATTTCTAGCGCTTTGTTTTCTATTTCTTATAATGACATATTAAACATACACAACAACATGCAATGCTGACTGAGATAAAAGATATGGCCTCTTTCACACTGCCTTTAAACTATACAGACACGCGATGGGAAAACCTGGCAATTTACCACCCTTGGAGGTAGAATCAATAGCAATAGCAAATGCAGGATTTGGAAGGGTATTCAACGATTACTGATGGGCTGACGAGGCTATTTTGCAGTATCCCTGTGTGAAAGGGACCTCAGATTGACTGTATATTTCCTGTGTGTCTTTTATTATGTGACTGTGTAAAAGCACATACTGTAATGGCAATATCCCTCATCTTTGTGTTCTGTATAAAAGGCACCAGGGAACCAATCTGCCCAGTAAAAGCCATTCAATTATTTGAACACATAAGATTTTTCCTTGAAAAGTGACAAATATGTTGACTTTATATATTAGGTAGCACTGAAATATTTGAGTGGGGGCGACCAGACCACAACCACTGCTCCTGGCTGTGCACCTACCCAGGACAAGGCTGTGCTGACATGCTCACTGGGCCAGAAAGTAACTGACAGTCAATGCCAAGTATTCTGTTTCTCCTCATCGTCGTTTGGTCACTGCACCCTTTACGTGTCCTCTGTCCACCCCCCCTCCTTCTCTTGTCTGGAGGGAAAGGGCTCTTGTAACCTCACAGAGAGACACTGATCCCCGAGCACAGCATCTGCTGACAAGCCAGTCTCCCATTCAAGTCTTGGCTGGAAAGCGTGAGCTGCCGAGAAACCCAATCCAGCTTGGCAGGGTCTCAACAATCACTTCCTGCCCCGTCCGGGCCCACACAGCTAAGTACTCTTAATTAAAGAGGTTAACTTGTCTAAGATGTGACCAGAAGAGGAAAAAAGGGAAGCAAAGAACAATCACATCACTGTTTCCTCCTGTCCAACAAAAGAGGTCTACCCCCTGACAAGGTAGGACATGAGCTCTGATACCTAAACAAATACATTAAAGGAGAGTTGGGTAAAGGATCCTCTTTAAATGTCTCTTAATAAGAGCCACACACACGCACACACACACACACAGCCCAGATGGAAGGGATGAGGTGAGTGGGGAGTACATGATGCGCTCTTGGACAGCTTTTCGCTCTCCCTGGTGCCCTCAAAGCCCAGAAGCTGTAACAAGAGACAAGTAATTTTAGTTTTGTTTTTTTTTTTGGTGGCTTGTCAGCATACATATTAATGAAAGAGCTAGGTCATTGCCAGAGACATCCTTACTGGCCTGTGAGGCTGCCTACTAAATGCCAGAGATATTAGACATGTAAATTTATACTCAGAGATACTTTATAAGACATTTGTCTGTTGTTTTTTTTCCATACTTCAGAGTTCTTTGCGCCTCCAGAGATGGATCCACTTTGCAGACCTGCCAGAATAAAAGAATGAAGCCATCTGCACCTTCTTTACACCCACAATCTAATTTTATCCAAGAGGAGCTTGAGGGTAACAAGGAAAGGGAGCAACGTGGAGACTGTGGAGTTTAATTTTCTGCAGTATCCTGAGCTAAGACATCGCAATAAGGTGAGCTAATTAGGGTTAGCAAGTGTGTTTATGTATCTTTAAATGATACATTGACCAATCTGCTCGACGAATGAGCGACCAGCAGACCACCCACATGTTATGGCAGGGGTGTCCAAACTTTTTCCACCAACTGAAAAAGAAAGGATGCTAGGGCCGCTTTGATATTTTGTAAAGCAACACTAAACTTAAAAAGAAGTTATGTTTATTCCAAGGAAATAACTGCATCTCAACTTTGTGATATAGGCGATTATATTATTAATATGAATATCTATCTTATGTGCCCTGTGAATATAATATAACATAACATAATGTAATATAACATAACATAATATAGTATAACATAACATAATGTAATATAATAAATATTTGTGTCTGTTTTTCATGAAACTTTAAAAAAAAGATTTTTACTTTAATATTACAATTCCTCATAATGGTGCGGCTTTATGGTGGTAATATTGTGAGTTTCTTAAATTATATTTTTAGAATGTGCCACAAGCCACACGTTGGACTCCCCTATATTATTGTCTCAAACCTCCAGTTTGGATCATAGAACCCCAACTGACCAGGTATTATAAGTTATAATACATGTTTTTGTAATTGTAGGGTTAGGGTTAGGGTTGACCAGTGCATACTATGTTATTGACATACCTTGAAGTCATGCTGTGTTGAAGAAATTTCAAACCACGACCACAATTTGACATAAACAATCCTCGGTACTCTTCTTGTCTTGTCCAAACATCCATCAATAAAAAAAGAACCTTACTTGCAATGAAGTATTGATCAAAACAAGCAGTGTAACCATTTTAAAGCAGCTTCTGTAGATTCAACCGTCAAATCGGACAGATCACATTCGGCAAAACAAATGTTCATCAGCTAAGTCAAAACACATCTGGGTCCTGAGTGGGTCCTGACGAGCTATGGCGAGGCACTTTGTTATCACTGGCTGTCAGAAGATAAGTGACCTTTGGCTTGTCTCGAGGCACAGAAGCCCAAACTTCCAGAAAAAAAACAAATAGTGTTGTAGCCAAGACCGAGACTTTGAGAAGACCGCGTCAAGAACAAGACATGTTGACACCAAATGAGAACCTGGCCAAGTTAACATGCACACACTAATTGTGTGTGTGTGTGTGTGCATGTGGGCGTGCATGCGTAAACATGTCCCTTCAATGCGTAACCTTCTGCACTTTACACTGTTTCACACTGTCCCACTTCCTCCTTCCCTATCATGTGTGTTTCTTCCATTGCTCATAATCTCTACCGAGCTCTTATCAAGTGCACTCCTGCCACCTAGTGGCCCTTTCAATGGCATTAAGATTGCTCTGAAGCCAAATCCATTGATGGGGAGTTGCATCATCAAGTCTTTTAGCCAAAAAACCTTTGTGGGAATCGGCCGTTCAGCTTTGGTATAAAATTAGTTAAAATTAGTTAAATGATTAAAATACGAGAAAAGTAAGTAAATGCCAGCTGAAAATCATGTCAAAGTACTCAG